>NC_089312.1:12795304-12800304 GCF_036669915.1 Pocillopora verrucosa
ATTTCAAATGCCAACGTTGGAAGCCTGTTACCAGAGCTCAACAAAGCTAGAATCTTCAGTTCCTTCGATGCAAAAGATGGATTCTATCAAGTTGGCCTTGACCAAGAGAGTAGTAAACTCAAAACTTTCTGGGCACCCCTAGGAAGATACCGTTACTTAAGAATGCTCTTTAGTATAAGTTTAGCCCCAGAAGTCTTTGAAAGCAGACTACAGGAATGCCTCGCAGACCTGCCTGGTGTGAAAGTTATCAGAGATGATATTCTTGTTGTTGGTTATGGTGAAACCGACTTGGAACCACTTCTTAATCATGATCAGAATGTGGTTCACCTACTTGAACGAGCCAAACAAGTCCATCTGAAACTCAACAAGAACAAAGTCAAGCCTCGACAAGCAGAAGTTAAATTCATGGGCCATGTAATTTCAAGGGATGGACTGAAACCGGATCCCGATAAAGTTACTGCTATCAAGAACATGCCGAAGCCAACGACTAAGCCTGAAGTTCTTACCTTGCTTGGTTTTGTCAACTATCTATCTAAATTTATACCAAAGCTTTCAGATGTGTCAGCACCTTTAAGAGAGCTCACTACTGACCAGTCCAAGTTCACCTGGGCCAAACAGCATGATGAAGCCTTTGCCACTATTCAATGCTTGGTTATTCAACACCCAGTGCTTAAATTCTACAGCATAGAAGAAGTAACTATTCAGACGGATGCCAGTGATAAAGGCCTTGGCGCAGTCCTTCTTCAAAATGGACAGCCAGTCGCTTACGTGTCCAGAACTCTCTCGCCAACAGAGCAAAGATATGCAACCATAGAGAAAGAATGTCTGGGAATAGTCTTCACTTGTGAAAGATTCAATCAATATCTAGCACGCAGAGAGCAGATTTTAGTCGAAACTGACCACAAGCCTCTAGAGTCAATATTTAAGAAGTCTCTACTATCAGCTCCATGCCGTCTCCAAAGAACGCTTCTCAGGCTACAACGATTCAACCTGACAGTTAAATACAAACCTGGTTCCCAAATGCTCTTAGCCGACCATTTGTCTAGAGCCGCACAGCATGAAACCTCCAGGCCAGAGGAATCTTTTCAAGTATTTTCCTTAGAGCTGGAGAGCCTGGACCCTATGCAAGCCCTGAAGGTCACGCCAAAAAGACTGGATCAATTGCAGCGTAGCACAAGTCACGATGACACCTTGCAGACACTGAAAACCACCATTCTGACCGGATGGCCAATGCAGAAAGATCAAGTACCAATCAAGATCCGGGAGTATTGGTCTTACCGCGACGAGCTGTCAGTACACAATGGTGTTCTTTTCAAAGGCTCGAGAGTAGTCATCCCCCAGTTACTGAGACCTGAAGTGAAATCCAAAATTCATTCCAGCCATTTAGGAGTGGAGGCTTGCCTATGCAAAGCTAGAGACACTGTATTCTGGCCTGGTATGAATGCAGAAGTGAAGGACCAAATCAAACAATGTTCAATTTGCAACGAATTTCAAGCTAAGAATCAGAAGCTCCCAATGCAAAGCCATGACCTTCCTGACCGCCCGTGGAGTCGAGTCGCTGCTGACCAGTTCACACTTCATGGCAAGGAATATATTGTGCTTGTTGACTTCTATTAGGATTTCTTGAAAGTACAAAAATTGGAGGAAAACACTTCCAGTTCCGTGATTGAATTCTTTAAGGAACAATTCAGCCGACATGGCATTCCAGATACACTAGCAAAAGACAACACTCCTCAGTTTACAAGCCATGAGTTCCATCAGTTTTCAGTCGATTGGGAGTTTACTCACGTATCTTCTTCCCCGCATCATCACAGATCCAACGGAAAGGCAGAGTCTGCTGTGAAAGTTGTCAAGTCTTTATTCAGGAAAGCTCTTAAAGACAACAAAGACCCATGGTTAGCCCTGTTGGACCAACGCAACACACCAACAGAATCCCTAGAAAGTAGCCCTGCACAGAGATTGATGTCTAGACGCACCAGAACCTTACTACCTACAGCTTCTAACCTACTGTACCCCAAGATTCCAGAAAATGTGAATGCAAAGCTGAAGTTGAAAAGGCAAAAGGCCAAGTGGTACCATGATCGCACATCGCGCACCCTACCAGAATTACAAGTTGGGCAAGAGATAAGAGTGGCACCTCTGCAGAGGAATCAGAGCTAGAAAACAGGTACCTGTATTAAGAAACTATCAGACAGGTCCTATATAGTAAAAACCAGTTCAGACAATCAAGTATTCCGTCGAAATCGGGAATTTCTAAAGCCAGCTGCACAACCAACTGAACAAGCCAAACCAATTGCAAGCAGTTACAGCGAGCTTTCAAAGAGTGTTAACCAGCCTTCAAAGCAAGATGCTAATTCAGCTAATCATGAACCAAAGCCAATCTTGACACCACAAACTGTTCCAGTGAAGAAAACTCGTACCAGAGTTGTAAAGCCTCCCCCGAGGTTCAGTGACTTTGTTATGTAGTTTATCATATGAAAATTGACTTCAGCTCAAGAGAACTCGAAGTGTTCATATTAAAAAACTGACTATCGGACAGTCACTTGAATAAGGATTTTTAACTTTTAGTCTTGCACTAAATTCCGTTAGTTTTGTTCTTTTTCTAAATGTTATTTTCAGTAATCTGTTCAACTTGAACACATTTATTTATGTTTATATGTTTCTTTCGGAAATTAGCTTACTCCAAAAGAAGGGAGATGTTACGATAAATGCGTCACTTGTCACGTTACCTGTTTCCTTATTTGGACATAAAATAAAGTTGTTGCTTTTAACTGAGTGTGTAGTTCACGTCATAACAACTCCCAAGATCTCATTAGTAATTCTCCTTACTATCTCCTATACAGTTCTTGATGTTAGTTTGGAGGATTTAGTATTGGATCATCTTATAATCCCCTCACTGATATTTTTCTTATTCTCATCACTTGTCTGCTTGATATTGTTTTGATATTGTAAGGAGAAATTCTTTCTTGGTCACTTATGGGAGTTAAAGGGTTAAAATGGGGGATTTCAACTTATTTTAATGATTAAAATATTCTTATGCTTTCAAATGTACTAGTAACAAAAAAATATGAGAATCTGATGATATGAAACACTTGCAATGGAAAAACCTGTTAGGGGTGATATTGAATGGAGAAAAGAGATGCTAGTCACTCTCAGGGATTAAAGTGTTATTAGCTGTACACATTTTCATGTATATGCTCCTCGCATCTGTTGGCAACAATAGCTAAGATTGTTAGGAATGCAAACAAACAAGTGAACAGGAGACAGTGAAATGAGGGAAACTGTAAACTTTACCATGTGATAGAAAAACATGAATTGTGCTAGCTAATTTCCTCTATTGCCATTCATGTTTTTGGTCAAATAAAATTTGACCCTTTAACTCCCAGTTCAAATTTGTAATTCTCCTTACTGTCAACTATACAATTCTTATAATGTTAGTTCTAAGAATTAAGTATTGGATCAACTAGTTATTCTCAAGTTTATATTTTTCTTTATTCTCATCTCTTATCTTCAAATTTTCAACTTTGTATTAATTGTAGCAGTTTACTGTCTTAATTCTGTACCATAAGCCCTCAAAAGTTGAAGCAGGCAAGTCAATAAGCTGACTTCCTTTGTTTGGAATTGTGTGATTATATAATTTTGCTGTGTTGGTTACCATTCTTTAACATGTAATATTATTATTTAGATTGCATTAAATACACTAGCTCAAGCTTTCATTAATGCATTGTGTTTCTTATCAATGGTCCTACCCAAACTGAACATTGAAATAAGGAATTGGTCACAAGATATGTGACTTTAAAAGGGTGGGAATCTGGAAAAACAAGGATCCTCCTTTAATTAGGACTGAAATTAATGGGGGCCCCTTATTGCGTTCGACGAAGGAAGAACGCTTCCTAATCTTCTGGGTTGCCTGTTATCGCATAGGTTCCTTGTGCACGCAAGCGAAAGCTGACCCGTGTTTTTTCGTTCCATGGTTCACCTTTTCGGCGCCATTTTGAATGACGTCACAATTTCGTTGCGCAAAGCATTCTGCCTCGTGCTTCCGATTCAATTAAGGAAAATACATTTCCGTACCTACAATGAAGGTTCTTTACAAGTGTATGGTAGAATATTTTTGTTTAACTACAAGAACTTCAATAAAAAAAGAAGACAATTATGTTGTGATTTGTCTGTATGCTCAATTTCTCCTTAATTTTCAAAACAAATCAATTACAAATATTCATAGTTACATTTCTGGGTAGTATCCATAATTTCAGCACTCCTTTCCTTGAAAGGCGTTGTTTTACACTTGATCAAGGCAACATCTCTGAATACTATCATCATGCTAAAAACATTGGAACTGATTTTTACTCCTCTTCATCAATCCAACAAGAATATGCTGCTTGCCAGTAACCTTTTGAAATTCCAAGGATACTGTTGAAGTGAATGACCTGCACTGGGCTTCTTTCAGGTACCCATTTACCAGGTTGTGTACCATCCTCTACAAAAAAATCTAGCATTAACAGTTGAACGGGTTAGGTTGAATGACTGTACATAAGCTTTCCAGACTTGCCCATCATTTCCTTTGACTTCTACCATGTCATGGACTACAGGATAGTAAGGAACAACAACTGTCCCTTCAGTAACAGGAAACACCCGGCGCATGTAGTCCACGAGAATAAAGCACTGACCATCCCCCAAATCGTCCTCCAGGTCATCATCACTGTCATTCCTTGCAAACAGCATTACCTTTCTGCTGAGAAGTGAAGCTTCAAATATGACTGTGTTATCTGTTGGGCAGGCTTGCTTGTGGCCAGTGTCTGCTTCTCCATGATATTTAAAATGTTTCCCTTTGCAGAAGAGAACAGACACATTGTCAATTCTGACAGAAAACAAACTCTCCAGTACAGCAACAGTGTCTCCCTTGTCTGGGTCAGCAATAATCACATGTTCACCAACTCTGTAGCGCAAGCCCTCAAAAGAGTGTTCTGGTTTCCACAGACTTCGGAACACCATCCAAT
>NC_089312.1:12805304-12807804 GCF_036669915.1 Pocillopora verrucosa
GAACATCTTGGTGAGGAAGAGCGTTTTGATGTGTCTAAATCACCCCAAAAACTGAATGGAAAGAACTACAAACTCTATAATGGTAATTCTGAGTGAAAGGTTGTATCTATTGAGAACCTGGATAATCCCTATGTTGTTCCACTTATGATGAATTGCCAAGATGAAAATCCTTATCTTATAAGCAAAGCGGTTCCCATAGGATATCAGGACAATGAAACATTTGTCTTGAACATTGATGCAATGCAACACAGGAAAGATTTGTACTCAGACGAGAATGGTTCGTGGGTAATGACAGGCTGCAAGGCCAAGTTTTATACCATCACAAGGGACGAGGAGGGGAAAGTGGCTGAACTTGAAAAGGTCAACACTCAGGCAAGTTCGGTTGTTATGGTGAGAAGAAGAACATACACATGTTCCTCGTACACGTCATATCACAAGACAATAGTATCAATCGAATTTGGCAAGGACATAGAGAAATGGTTTTCAAATAACTTTGATGGAGAGCCATCAAAATTTACAGTCAAGAAGCATGGGAATCGCACCTCTTCAAATATGCCTCATATCCAATCGAAAGAGAGCACCAAGCAAAAAGTTGCAGAAAAAGCCATGCAATGCGGTCCTAAGAGGGCGCTGTATTTTGCAAGAAAGGAAGCTGGTAGCATCTGTGAGGTGGACAGCATCAGTTCTATCCCACGCAACTTGAAACAAGTCGAATACCTAACTTGGAAACCATCGGAAAAAGTGAAAAAAGACCCACTAGCATCTGTTCTAGAACTACAGAAGACAACGTTTCCTGACTTTATCCGTGAAGTAGTCTGCAACGATTTGCCTACGGTCATGTTATTCACTGATGGACAGTTAGACAATATTGTGAAGTTTTGTTGTCACGACAGGGTAAACGAGGTCTCTGAACTTGGAGTTGATGTGACATTTCAACTCGGTCCATTCTACGTGCTTGTAACAAGTTTTAAGAACACAGTTCTTCGAGTAAAGGGAGAAAACAACCACCCCTCCTTTTTAGGCCCTGTTATGATCTGTATGACCAGAGATGAATCAACCTACCTCTCCTTTATTCATTGCCTTATTTGTGAAAAGCCTGGTCTGAGTGAGTTTATTCATGCCACTGGCACAGATGACGAACGTGCATTAAGAAATGCTCTTGCTGCCGGTTTCAGGAATGCAGCACCTTTGCTTTGTTACATCCACAGCCAAAGAAACATCAAGGAGTAATGTAGAAAGCTTGGTCTGTCCTCAGCATTGGTGTCCCACATTTGCCAAGATCTCTTTAAACCAAGAAGTGGATTAATTTGGTCCAGTTCACTAGAAGAATTTAACAGCAATGCAACAGTACTCACGGAAGAGTGGGATACCCTGGAACGGTCCGAGAAATCTGGTCCACCAGCCTTTACCAGTATTTTCGTGAACATAAGCTTGATGACATGCGTTCAAAGATGGCTGTATTTGTTCTGAAAGACCTTGGCTTGGGAAACAAGCCATACGAACAGAACATTCCAGAATCAGTCAATGATATGATGAAAGATTGGATGAAGTACATTCCCCAGGAAATGGACAGACTCATTGTCAACCTGTATGACTTTGTGCAATCATTTGATCAAGAAGAAGAAATGGCATGGTTCCAGTTGTCTGACAAATGGGAAGTCTGCCACCAGTTCCAGCAACACTTACCAAGGAAGAGCCATGCAAAGATGACCCAAGAAGAGCGAAAGGCCTTCCTTAAAAAAGTTAGCAGAATTTGCCCAGATTCAGAAGCTTACAAGAGGTGCTGCAATTTCAAGGTTCAACCATTATACAGTTCCTTGGCTCGCCGCTCTTCAAGACAGTCAGCTTGTGATCTCAGCGACCTTTCTGCACTGAGTGGCCACTTTTCTAAAGAGGAACAAGCCAGTCTCCTAGAAAAAGCCAAGACTGTGCTGCACAATGACCAGTTTCGCCAGGGGTCTACTTTGCGGACAGTGGAGGACAACTTCCTCACCGGGTTCAGTGCTTTAGGAGTGGAAAATGTACATGTGATTGTAATTTCTTTGGGCAAAACAACCTTCATCACCACTGCCTGGCTATTGCCATCCATCTAAATTGTGTGGCAAACATTGTGAGGGCCTACCAAGGCCGAAGTCTCCACAAGATATCAGCAGCATCTGCACCAAAAAATGTTGGAGGGAAGGCTCCATCTAGAAAAAGGCCTCTACCTGTAACTGAGGTGGAAGTGCACCATTCTTCAGATATGAATGCAGATGTACAGAACAGAGGCACAAATTTCTAATCTGAAGTTGTGAATCCCACAACTCTTGTTATTAGAAGATCTGAAAGACCAGTAGATCCTCCACCCTCTAATTTTGTAGCTGCCTTTTGTTTCCTTGTATGTCCATGCACTTCTTTCAAGAAACTCAGTTGTATGCTTGCAGGTTAATCTTTCCTGGAGTTTTACTCTTTACTTTAACTGCCTTGCATCTCTTTAAATCTAAAAAGGTGGCCCCAGAAA
>NC_089312.1:12825304-12855304 GCF_036669915.1 Pocillopora verrucosa
TTTTCTGTCCACCCATGCCTTGCATGGTTCTGGAGAAACTCCACCATTCGCGCAATGCATAGCCATTCTTCTTGTTGATCTTGTGAAAGAAGTCCGTTGAACACAATCTCAGATGCTGGAAAAGCAAACTTGTTCAAATCATCAGCTTTCCAGTAGCCAAGACGTTTCTCTATACCCCTTGGGATGCGTGAACTTTTGAATTCTGTGGTCCATGGAAAATCATTTAAGCGTTCATCTGCTTTAGCCCAGTCAACTGCATTGTCCTCATCTTCTTTCAACTTAAAAATAGCATTCTTGACAATGTTAAGATGAATCATATGCATCTCATCAAAAACCAAGTCTCTATCATACAAAAAGCCATAAAGATTATGCAGTCTATGCAAGATTGACAGTCCAGTGTAGCCACTCTCTTTGGAGAGTTGCTGTCTTACACTGCTTCTTTCCTCTGTGGCTATTTCACTTAACAATTCCAAGTTGTCAAGGATACTTTTCTTTTCTGCAGGATAGCGTCCCTGTTTTCGGAAGTTGGGGTAATAGTAGTGGAGTGTTTCTGCAGCATACACACTTTCAGGTTTGCAACACTGGCAACCTGATTTCCCCATCTTAATAAATTTCCCAACTTCTCACAAGCCACAGTGATCCCCTGAAAAACACAAAATTAAATGTCTTATGGTTGTTCTTCCAGCAGGTTTACCACAAGTTGCTAGATTATAATTGACTTGGATGCCATTGATGAAGCCGTCCTCTATATCCACTATAAGTGGTTCCAAAAAAGGATCTAAGGAAATTGCACTTTTCTTTGGAAGCATATGTGACGGTACAAATCCTACCACGTACACCTCTTCAGCTTTGCACCTTTCTACCTTTGACATTGTTGCTATAGTGATCTCAATTGCTCCACAACCACGGAGTGATGAACTAAATGGTTGCCATCCATCCCAATGTGCTGAAAAAAAAGAAAAGGTTTGTTTATTAAGCAAAAGGCATGGATAAGGGTAATTCTGAGTGGCTTATCGATCTCAAGCTTCAACTGTAAGCAATAAGACTGGTTTCTGTAATAACTTGGTCTACCCAGCTGTCTAAGAAATGTTAATGATCTAATAAGATGGGCCCAGGCCACCTGCGGCCACACCCATCTCATGCTCTGCTTCAGGATTTTACTCCAGGGATGTTATTCAAGGCTACGTATTTTCATTCGCTCAGAACGGGTCATCTTTCATCAGCCACTTGAGTTTAGGTGATGACAGATGTTGCTCAGCAGTTTATATGAACATTCCCTGCTTAAAGGAAGGGCTGGAATGTTACGAATTTACATGTTGCACCCTACAGATATACAGTATTTTACAGTATATTTGCAATGGGCTGAATGAAGCACTGACCAAGAACTGATGCAGAATTTCAATTTCAAAGATGCCAATGTGGCATCTTTGAAATTGAAATTCTGCATCAGTTCTTGGTCAGTGCCAAAAAAAAAAAAAAAAAAAAAGATGCCAATGTGACTTTTGAAATGAATGCAAATTTGTGGCTCATCAGGCAAATGACCCTGGAGATCAATTATGGGAGCCAGTGAGTAACTGGTACCTGTTCAAAAAGTATTACATTGTCCTATAGTGTGACAGTCGCCACACTATAGGATAATGCAATACTTTTTGAACAAGAGAAGTAGTGAAGTAATTATTAATTTTTTTATATATTTTAACACTCCCATTTTTTATAAACCAAATTTATCAGCCTTGTTCAGTTCTAATCAGAATGTTCATTGATTCCTTCAGTTCAGATATGGAAATAGTTTCAAGACCCGTCTATGAACCCACAGGGTTTCTTGTTATTTAAGCTTTGTGTAAAAAATAAAAGGGCATATGAATAATAGGACTATATGTTTGTTAACTGATATTTTGAAATGTGCCAAGATATATCTATTATTTGTGTACGCTTAATGTCAGATTGCTTCTATGATACATCTAAATACTGGGGACATGTTGAAAAATTGAACAAAAAATGGGGAAATGGATTATTAACAAATGAACATTGTACTAACCATCATATGCAATATTCCTTGGATCTCCTCTAGTTGTTTGGATCTTGTATATGAAAGTATGAAAACATTCATGGCACTCTATTTCACACTCATTAACACTACCAGCAAGTTTAGGTGAGCTTGTGATAACCTCAGCAGAAATAACAGTCTTGCAGTCAAGTTGTGGACATTTAACAGGGAGAATCCACTCTTCATCCTCATTCCAAAAGTATGACAATTCAGCAAAACGCTTTCCATCCCAGAACTCCTTTTTGAGGCCCTGACCCCTGCCTATTTTTTTATCAGGTGGCAACCAGTGGGCCCTTTGTTGCCAATGAGAAGTCATTTTCGTGCACATTGAAGAAGAGGAACACCACCTTTTAACCTTGCTTATGATGCTTAGGTAATAATAAGGTATGTTTCCATGTTTTCCACAATAAGGGCAACATTCTTCTTTATTTTGAAGCAAACCATACTGACAGGGGTGGCTTGAGTCTAAGCATACCCAGTACAGTTTTGGGGTGCTGTATCCAATGGTCTCAAGCAGAGAACATACTTCATCCCATTTGGAAGGCCAGATAGTGTTCGCCTCATCAACTCTATTGTTGTTTCTGGAATACAGTTTCTTTCCCCAGTCTAAGAGGTCTTCAAAATTCTGTATAGAGATTGCCATTTGATCCTTCATTTCAACAGCTCGTAAAATTGCATTAAAAATGAACTTATCAACATCATCCCCTTCTTCATCGTTTCCATTATCAACATCATGATCATAAACATCATCATCAGGCCCGGTGGTATCAATTTCTTCCCAGTTATCCATTCCATTAAACTCACTGTAACTTGAACTTCCGTCGCTGCCTATGGAGTTCATTTCGTCAACATCGTTTACGTTTTCAGCAAAGTTACAAAATTCATCAGGAGTGTCTTCTGAATAAAATCCACACGCGTAAGCTGTAATTTGCTCACAATTGTCAACACTTTCTCCCGTACGACTTTCAATGTTCACCGGTTCTGCCGTGAAACAGCAATCAACTTCATCTTGAACTTCGTTATTCGAAAACTTGGCTTTCTTCGATCGCTGAAGGTGTCTCCATGCTGTTGTAGGATAGACTGGCTCGCCTGTGCACACCTCACAAGGACAATGAACATGACCATTTGATTTTAAATTTATGTTTATCGCTTCTTGGTTCACTGTACAAAAGCAAACGGAAGGGCAAGTGTCTTCGTCTAATTGTTTGCACGCCATTTTTTCCCGCGACAAATCTTCCATCCCGGAGCCGACGTCATGGTGACCAGCGGTTCATGGCTTTATGCATGCGCGAGAGAACGAAAATTCTCCCGCCATTTTGCGCCCGGGTTTTACGCCATTTGTCAGTGATGCGAAGGTGTTTTGCACTTTTTTCCGGGTTTCAGACCTTCCAACCCTCACGGTTTGACCGTGAGACTCACGGTTTGGGATGTCAACTCACGGTCTCACGGTTTTGCCCCTTAATCTCACGGTGAATCAGAAAGTTTTAAAATTGCCAAACAATTCCGGAAGGTATGAAGGAATAGCAAAAAAATCTGTGCTCATAACAGCCGAATCAGGCATCAAAACTAATTTGCGAGGGAAATGGCGCCAATGCTAGGCTCAGTCTCCAGTCGTGTCTTGTTGCGCCCAGGTTACTCACCGCTACCAGAGGATCGCGGGCGCACCAAGACACGGCCGAAGAATGAGCCCAATGCCAGCCTCATTCTAATGAAACATCGGTGCGCTAAGGTTTCTGGGAAAGCTTAACCATCGAACACAAATTTCAAAATGGCTACTCGTCGTCCAGCACACGAGAGTGAAACAAGTTCTCAAAATGACTCTGATACTTCGGAACCTCAGCCATCTACCGCGAAGAAAAGGAAACCAGCTACCCTTGGAGCAGCTAAGTATCGTACGACATTTAAGGTTGAGTGGAGCAATTTATATCCCGTGAAAGCAGTAAGAAACGACAAGCATTCTTTTTATTGTGTGCCTTGTCTCAAGACAATACGCTGTGACCACCAGGGTCTAAAAGACGTGAAAGATCATTGTAATACAGAATCTCACAAGTTATCGACGAAAGCAGCGAAAAATCAGCCATCAGTAGCGGGCATGTTTGGTTCAGGCGGTAGTGTTATACAAAGTGCAGTTACCAGAGCAGAAGTCCTAACAACAAATTTTCTGATCCAGCATAACCTCCCACTTGCAACTTCAGATCACCTTGGGCCATTGTTTAGGGCAGTATTTCCAGACAGTGAAATTGCTAAGCAGTATGGATGTGCAAGAACAAAGACTATGGCTATCATCAATAAGGCTCTGGGACCACATTGTCACAGATATGTTGTACAGCACTGTCAGAAACATCCATTCAGTATTGGAATTGATGGGTCGAGTGATACAGATGTTGAAAAGATGAATCCAGCAACCGTAAGAATTTTCGATGTAGAAAGAGCCAAAACTGTTACATCTCATTTTTATCATATGTGTGTGACAAGTGGCAGGGATGCGTCAAAAGCAGAAACTCTTTTTGGTGTTGTCCAGGAAAAGTTAGAGACTGATGAAATACCATGGAATCAGGTTGTCAGCCTTTCAGTAGATAACACTAATTCAATGGTGGGTGCTCACAATTCTTTGGCATCCCACTTCAAAGCAAAAAATCCAGAGACCTATGTATTGGGATGTCCTTGCCATTTGGCGCACATTGCAGCAAGTAGAGCTCATGACGAATTTGCAAAGATTATAGGAATCAGTGCAGAAGAGCTTCTTATTGATCAGTATTACTGGTTTGATAAAAGCACAAAACGGAAAGGGATCCTACTTGAGTACATGCAGTTTTGTAACCAGGAGTATGGTAAGATACTGAAGCATTCTTCTACCAGGTGGCTTTCTTTAGAACGCTGCGTTCAACGCACACTTGAAAAGTATACTGGATTGAAGTCATACTTTTTGAGTGAAGATGCTGGTGATGCGAGATTCAAGAGGTTACAGAAAGCCTTTGAAAATCCACTCACAGAAGTTTCCCTGTTTTTTCACAATGCTTCCATCCCACTGTTTACAAATTTTAACAAACTTTTGCAGTCAGACGAGCCATCCATTCACATAGTTTATGACTCTGTCATAAAACTTGCAAATACTCTTGGAAATCGTGTTATCAAGGTGGAGGTCATGAAGAAACCACTTAATGAAATTAATTTGCAAGATCCAACAATTTATATACCCCTTGCAGAAATTCACTTAGGAGGGACGACAAAGTTTACACTACAGAGGCTACTTAATCAAGGGGAAATATCTCAAACAGCCTACACTCGTTTCTTAACAGCAGCACATGAATATTTCAAGGCAGCCTTCCAATATGTTTTGAGCAAGTTTCCTATTACTGATGAGCTGCTGAAGCATGCAAGATGGATCAACGTTCAGAAACGTAGTCAGGCAAAATGGGAGAGTGTAGAATACTTTCTATCCAGGTTCAAATCAGCCTTGAACACTGTTAACATTGATGAGATGTATGATGAATTTCGTGATTATCAGTCTCTAACAGATGAAGACATTGGTGTGATTGCTTGGAAGGAAGCTAAAGTTGTTGATGGATTAGTTAATGATCAGGAAATTTTCCATTACAGAGTAGACATTCTCTGGTGGTACATGTCACAAATGGTAATTCCTGAATCCTCAGCAAAAAGATTTTGCCATCTTCAGAAGGTGGCAGAGCTGGTTGTACTTTTGCCACACAGTAATGCAGGGGAGGAGAGGCTGTTCAGCATGGTTCGCAAGAACAAAACAGATAGTCGGTCCTCCCTTAAACTGGAGGGAACTCTATCGAATTTACTGGCAATGAAGTTGCAGTACCCAGAGGAAACCTCACCGTGTTTTAAGTTCAACCCTGATGAGAATCTTCTCAGCTCTGCAAAAAAGGCAGCGAAAGACTACAACAGAGAACACTGAGAAGGTAAGGAATACTCTGAAACAAATAATCTGTCGTCGTTTTTTTTATTTGACGCATATTTTTGAAGTCTCCAGGTTTGAGGTCCTAATCTCCAGGTTTCTCTAGGCTTTTTTTTTTAAAACCTCCAGATTTGCATGTGATGGGGGTTGGAAGGTCTGGGGTTTTGTAGTGTAGGAAAGAGTTTTATTTTTCTTTTAGCCCCCCAAATATGTCGACAAGTGTAAATACGGAAGAAAGCAGCGTTAATATGGATGAAGGTGTTGCTCTGCCGGAGGATTTCAGAGGTAATGCATCTAGCATCGGCCATCCCCTGGGGGGGGGGACCCCGGGCAAATTCAACATTGAATGGGGACTTATACGGGGATTTGAACGATTAACTTACCCTGGAGGCGGGGGAAATGAGGGAGGTTTGTTTTCCAAAAGCCTTGCACCGCGGGGAAAACAGGGGACTTTGCAAACGAAACAGGTCAATTTTAAGTTGTCTTAAATGAATAAACATGAAGACCGCTGTGCAGAAGAAAGTGGTCCACCTTTCTCCTCGTGTTTGTGATGGCGACCTTGGCGGATGGCGCAGGTATTGTAATGTAAATCCATTTCTATCGTGTTATTTCCGCTATTGCCTTCTTCAGATATGACAATGGCAGACAGTTGACTAATATTAGTCTTTTGTTTTTCCCTTTTCAAGTGAATTCCTTGTCAGAGAAACAGGAGAAAACGAGTATTATTGAGTATTATTGTGATATGTGCTCCACTTGAGCATTATTGAATTTTGATAGGTTTATCATTTGATATGCTGTCAATAGATCAGAAATGCTCATCAACATTGTTGTAAATATTCGGTTTAAGTCCAGCTGAACAGACATCGTGTATTACACTGTATTTTGGTTAACATTTTTTTGTGTAATTGTATTTAGCAGTACATTGAAATTTGCATTGTTACGAACATGTAAGCACTATTAAAACATGACATTTCGTTAAGGGTTTAAAGTACTGTTTTCTTGTCAGGTTTCAAGCTGCTCAAGGTGATTCCCCTCAGGGAGCACTGGAAAAAAGTCAAAATTTCCACAGAGACTTCACTGTGGTTTTTGTATGGTTTTCAAAAATTCCACAGTCTGTTTAAAAACCAAATGTGGTTATTTTGTGGTTTTTTGAGGTTAAGTTTCAAAGGATGCAAATATCCATACAAAATCCACATCAGGTTAATTAATCTCCATGTGATGTATGGAAACTAAAAAATCCAAAGAATAAAATGTCAATATCCTTGCATGGAAAATTGTGAAGTTCCATTTAATGGTTATTCAAAATTCCACAGTTGTCAAGGAAATTTAAATTTCCAAACTAAGTTACCTTGGATTTTAAAATTCCAATGGTGGAAATTGTTTGACATTACTAAGCATGGAAATTAATAAATCCACAGTTGTCATGGAAATTAAAATTTCCAAACTAAGTTAATTTGGATTTTAAATTTCCAATGGTGGAAATTGTTTGACATTACTTAACATGGAAAAAAAAAATCCACAGTTGTCATGGAAATTAAAATTTCCAAACTAAGTAAACTTGGATTTTAAAATTTCAATGATGGAAATTGTTTGAAATGACTACTACGAGTTTCAGTTTCTTATAGTACATGTAAGTGAATTTTTTAAAGGCAGGAAAACAGAATTCCTCCCTGGCTTGCAGAAATTTAATTGTTCATTGAATTGTATTCTTTGTTGCAAAAATTTACTTCAGTTGACAATTGTGGAGTGGAATTCATAGATCCATGATGGAGATACAACATTTCCCTATTTGCATACAGTGGAATGTAAAAGATAATCAGGAATACACAAATTCAAATTAAGTCTAATATCCATTGTCCTTCCAGTAAGGCCCATGCCACTGTCCATCAAGTATACTGACAATGCTCTTAAAGTGAATGGTGTCCATAGCATGGCCCATGGATTCCCTTTTCCACAACTGATTTTCATTCCACTGATGGTGTTTGACAAAGAAATAACCCCTGATTGTTTTATGTCCATGGTCTACAGCTCGTACTTCAGCTCTCCACAATTCTTCATCACCTCCTTGAACAGACACCATTTCACCCACTTGGGGAGACACTGGTACAAGGACCTGGGGAATAGGGATTCTTGATCTCATGGGATCCACAACAGCAAACTTTCCAGGTTGAAATGGATAAAGCATGACTTTTCTTATCAGATCCTGTACTTGAAAACATGTGCATGTCTCAAATGGCTCAATGACAATGGTATCACTGAGCGGATACTGAAATTTCGACCAATGAGAAAGCTCCGCGTGAGTCGTGTCGTTTCCCGCCAGAAATGGGATCAAAACTGCACGTCAGACGAAATTTTGTGCTCTTTGCTCGGCTGCTGCACAAGTTTGTGTTTCTGCGAGAAGATGGTCGATTCGGAAGAAGAAGTTGGAGTTCTGGACCAAGATTTCACGCCATTTACGCAGTCAAGTCCGAGCTATTCCGTTGAAAGTGAAACGGATCAAGAAGTCAATGGTCAGCGGTAGTCATGGCGGCTGGTTGTAAGTTTTCCCTCTCTCCTGTCTTTACCGTTTTTTTAGTTTGTCTCTTAGCCTGCAATAGTTTTACTTTCCTCAAAATACGACTATCTCATCCCAAGACTTGTCTGCATCCTGTTGGAGGCGTCATAGGCTTGGAGACGACTCGAAACTTCTTTGTTGCACTGACATCGCGAGTCCGCCATCTTGGAACACGTGCGAAGGGATATTTTGGTACAGACCTAACTCGATATCCCAATTCTGTTTCTACATTTAATATCTCAAGATTGGTACAATGTGGAGACATCGAAATAAACCCTGGACCAGGACAGTCATTATCTCCGGGATTATCCACAACTCGCAAAAAACCTCTTTGGAAGTGCCCTTGTGATGTATGTACGAAGCCGGTTCGCTCCAATCAGAAAGGGATTCTCTGCGATGGTTGTAACAAATGGTTCCACCTAAAGTGCATTACCATGGATCTACAGGCTTATATTGACTTGGGGTCTTCTGATGAGCAGTGGTTCTGTGACAAAAATTGTGGGTGGCCTTTTAACTTCACTGATTCATTCTTTGAATCGTCCTTCTCAACTGGGCAGAATGTAAGCTTAAGCTCTGATGTCTCTGCGGAATCTTCTCCTCGCTCTGCTAATGGCTTCTCTAAGTGCTTACTATTAAATACGAGGAGTATTCGAAACAAGATCAACGACCTAAATGCTCTGTTATTAATGGACTCCTTTGACATTGTTGCCTTGACGGAGACTTGGTTAGACAATGAATTTGATGACCGTGATCTACATCTTGAGGGTTATAGTATCCATCGTCGGGATAGACGTGGTAAGCGTGGTGGAGGAGTGTTGCTCGCAACTAAATCACACCTGCCATGTGTACGGAGACACGATCTTGAGGTAAATGCGGAGATGCTAGCCTGTGAATTAAAGACCAGTAATACACGATGTCTATTATTTGCAGTTTTTTACAGACCACCAGACGTCGAAGAGACGTTCTTGGATGAATTCAGGAGATTTCTCAATAAAGCTTCTGGTACAGGAATCGCTGATTTAATTATCACTGGCGATTTTAATTTTCCCTGTGTCGATTGGTCTACTGGATCACCAACTAGCTTAGACAATTTGACTGAAACTTTTTGTGAAATCCTGGATGACCATTTTCTCACCCAAACAAACCCATATATCACCCGTCCCAGTGCCACTAATACCTTATCATCTGGTAACATCTTAGACCTTGTGTTGACGAATCATGAATCACTCATCGAAGGAACTACTGTGCACCCAAATGGATTTGATTCAGACCATTTCCCAGTCTGTTTCGCGATCAAGAAAAAGTTCAACAGGCCCAAAAACAGTCAAAGATTAGTTTACCGATATGATAAAGCTGACATTGATGGTCTAAGAAATACATTCTCTCACATTTTATGGGATTCCTATATATCTTGTGAGGACATTGACTCAGGTACGGCGAATTTCCAAGATCTTGTTCTCGCGGCAGTCAATCAACATGTACCAAAGATGAAGCTTAGACGCAAGCCAAGACCTCCATGGATAGATAAAGAGGTCTTAAAGTTAGTGAGGAAAAAGAAAGTCTTGTGGAAGCGTTTAAGGGCCAATGCTTCTCTTGAGGTGACAACAAAGTTTAAATTTCTTAGGAAACAGACCAAACGTCTTATCTCCTTTAAGTATTTCCAGTACTTAAAGTCTCTATCGGATAAGCTGAAGACTAATCCAAGGAAGTTTTGGTCTTTTCATTCTCTTAAATCCAAGAGCAAGAGACTGCCAGAAGTAATAACTTACTCTGGCAAAGCCAGGTCTGCTAAAGATCCTGTGGAAAAAGCTTCCCTGTTCAATGAATTCTTCAGCTCCGTGTTCTCTACAAAAACATCAAACTCTGACAGCTCTCATGTTGATGTGATCAACCCTAACTTATTGATGGATATATTCACTTCGTACAGTGAAGTAAAGAATATCCTCTGCAACTTAGACATTAATAAAGCAACTGGAGTAGACGGCATTCCTGCGAGGATATTGAGGGACTGTGCAGAGGAGCTATCTTACCCATTGGTTCTACTGTTTAACTTGTCGTTCAGGTGTGGGAGAGTTCCTTCTTCATGGAAAAGAGCTAATGTCACTCCTGTGTTTAAATCAGATGCTAAAGATGTGGTAGAGAATTATCGATCTATATCCCTGTTATCGATTCCAAGTAAATGCCAAGAGAAGATTGTATATAATGCCATATATCCTCATGTGGCCCCTTACCTGACAGATTGGCAACATGGTTTCATAAGGGGTCGCTCGTGTGCTACCCAGTTGGTATTAACACACCATCAGTGGACAAAGGCCTTGGATGATGGACTACAGGTGGATGTTGTGTTCTTAGATTTTTCTAAGGCATTTGACAGAGTATCACACGATATACTCCTTCTGAAGTTGTGTAATTTCGGCATCTCTGGTAGCCTACTAAGATGGTGCGAGGATTATTTGACCCACAGAGAGCAAAGGGTTGTTATTGAGGGACAGAGTTCTGCCTGGTCTGTCATCCCATCCGGTGTACCACAGGGCTCCCTACTAGGGCCATTATTTTTTGTAATATTCATTAGTGATTTGCCTAATGTGGTTATGCCTGGAAACACAATCGCACTGTACGCAGATGATTGTAAAACATCAAGACTGATAAACTGTACATCAGACCAACATGATTTTCAATCTGACCTGAATAATCTACACATCTGGAGTCAGCGAAATCTAATGGATTTTAATGTAAAGAAATGCAAACTGATGCGTATCACGAAAAAAAGTATGCCTTTTCGTTCTGACCTTAAGCTGAATGAGAGCTCTCTGGAAGAAACATCTGAATTCTGTGATCTTGGATTAGTTACTAGTAACAAGTTGTCCTGGAATGCTCATGTTGATAAGATATCAAGCAAGGCTAACAAGATTCTTGGCCTTATTAAAAGGACATGCAAGGGTATGAAAGATGTTAACACGTTAAGAAGGTTGTACTGTGCTTTGGTAAGGTCCCAATTGGAATACTGTACTATTGTCTGGTCACCCTTCACGGCTAGAAACATTAACAGATTGGAAAGGATTCAGCGAAGAGCCACCAAGTTTATTCTAAAAACTGATGATGATTACAACACTCGTAAAGAACAACTGAACCTGTTATCTCTAGAGGACAGACGCTTCTTTTTTGATGTACTATTTTTTTATAGAGTTCTTAATGGGTATATTAATATAGATATATCCTCTTATATCCAATTTTATTCGCATTCGGAAAGATACTCGTTGAGGGGTAAGGACGAACTTAAATTAAAAAAGAACTACGCGAGGACTAATACTTTTAAGTTTTGCTATTTTAATAGGATTGTCCACATGTGGAATGGGCTGCCACTATCGGTCCGTCAGGCTCCAAGTGTTTCTTGTTTTAAAAGGGGTGTAAGGGATTACTTGACTGCAAGATTTGACTGATTTTAGTTTGGATTTGTTTTTTTTTTGTTAAAGGTGGTCTGCCGTGCATGGGGATTTATCTCTTTTGCGGACCATCCTTATGGCACCTTTCCTTTTACTCTTTTGTATTATTATCTATTAATGTAAGTATGTAAGTAAGTAGTAAGTTATATGTGCCATTAAATTGTAATAAATAAAAATAAAAAATAAATAAAAAAGAAGTCTGCAAGATTTTCAAGAAGTGGAATGCAAGGAAACTTCCAGACTCTGCCAAAGGAGGAACGGTTTCAAAGAAATCGAAGATTGAACCGTCAATTGAACCAGCATCATTGGGCGCCGAGGACTGCAAGGAAAATGTCGACGTCAAAGGTCAGTGCTTTAGTATTAAATCATTTACACGACCTTATAATTACAAACATTTAAAATGAAACCAAGTATCTTTCAAGTTGACTGATAAAGTGTAGGTCTTGTTGAAACCATCCACTGGAGAAAAAAATGGCGCGAATATTGTTTTCACGGTTTCAGACGCCATCTTGTTTCGGAAGGTTGCTTGATGCTAGATCATTTGAGGAAGGGAATTGTAAATTTAATTCTAGTATCAAGAAAGCCGACGAGTTGCTGTACGAAAATGTCTCGCTTCTTAGCTAATCTGTGTAAGTTTGATCGGCAACATCTTTCGCTAGGCATCATTTCTTTCATTAGTGATCATAAAATTTTCAAAGTCAACCTTTTTTAACCCATTGACGCCTGGGGACTTAGCGCGCACCTACCCCCTAAAAACCTGGCTTTTTTACGGCATTTAATTCAAACGCACGAGACAAAAAAATAAACCATGTGCACAGTAAATTTTGACAAATAATTATTTCCTGAAGTTTTCTTTTATTACAAAAAGACATCCTGAAGGACAATTTTACGAATTAAAATACATGTCAGCCGTGACAAACTGTTCACAAAACAGACTTTAAAATATAACTAAAATTTAATCTCCTTTTAATATTTCCTTCAGACATATAATGGAACATTTACTTGGGCGACTGATTATAAAGACAATATGAAATCATTCTTGTTGTTTATTTTAGCTGAGAAAATATGTGGGAAAGCTCTTAGAGGCATCAGTGAACGTGCTGACTTGAAGGAAATTGGCGTCAAGACTATGCGAAGACGAATTCTTCTACTTGAAGAAATTAATAATCTCCTTGGTTCAACTCCTTCAAGCATCAATTCTAAAGGTTAAGTGAAAATATTGGTTAGAATATAACCACATTTGTAGAAGTTATCTGTGAACAAAAGAATTGTTTATGATCACTTGTCGTGCAAGTTCAAAATTATGTGAAGTACAATGTTGATGTTAATGTTTTGTTTTTTGTATTCTATAGAACAAGTTAGTGACTCTACCACACCTATGGACAGGCTACTCACACACATTGAAAAAAAAAAGATGACATTAGAAGATAAAGCCCTTTATAACACCAAGTAGGTCTATATATTTACGAAGGTACATTTTAGTTATTTAACTCATGGAAATGATAGTCTGTTTGAACACTTGAAAGTACAGTTGTAATATTAAGCAGGAATACCCCAAGTGTAAATATTGCTGTTCAATTTTATTCTTGGTTATTTTCCTTTCCTTTGCTTTGGCATTGTGATGTACAGTATGATAATGATATGACAATGAGTTTAAAACAAAGGAAAATGAAAATTGAACCAAGGATAAAATTGAAACAGAACATACACACTACTCAAATACGTGTTGAGAAGTCACCAGTGGCATTTCTTCATATCTTTTAGGAAGAAGATGATAATGATGGAGGTGTCTAAATAATGGCCAGAAGACCAAGAAACCCCATCATTTGGGAAAACTACCTCCGAATCTTCAAATCTGTTGAAATTTATTGAACTTCTGGGAAATGACGAGCAATTCACTTTTAAGAAGTATGGCCTTGGCCAAAAAGCTATTAAAGAAATGGTCCTTACACATATGAGAGAACGAAGAAGGGCGCAGAAAGTTGCAAAGATTTGTGAAAGTGAAAGTGAAAGTGCAGACACAGCAGGTACAATTAGTGCAAGTGAATCAAGCAGTAGTAATGGATCACCTCCCCCCAGTATCTACGACAAAAAGAGGAAAGAATATGTGGCCTATTTTAACCCAAGTAAGTACACGTACACTTCATAATATTTGTCTGGGTAAATGCAGTGCTCTTGACTTCAATTCATGATGGCAACTGTGACGTGTTGAATTATGGGTAGGTAGATCAGTCAGCCTCAAATTTACTGTGTTTGTACGAGAATCTGAGAGCAAAACACTTTCTTAAAAAATTTCCTAGTAATTCATGAAAAGCAAACTAGGTTATGACTGATCCATGTACCCAGAATTCAATGTATGACATCATTTTTTTTATGACAAATGTTGCATTTGGCCAATTGTGTACTGTTTGCCAATATGGTTTGTAAGTTTTCTGAATGTTTTTTCTTCCCTGCATGCAGGAGAGTGGGAGTACTTTAGAACTGGTGCAAAAGTTCTTTGTAAACTTATAAATTTAGTATATAAAGGGGGTGCCGCATTCAGTTTAGTTATAGAAATGTATTCTGTTGTGATTGTTTTATGCCAGTATCTAATCTAATTTATCTTTTCATTTAATTTCCACTACAGAACTGACACAGGCATCGTGCGACTGCATTATTTTAGTTGCCTTGGACAAGCCATCTGTGATGCATGTCCAAAGATCCAAGGAACTAGAAAAGCTCAAAAAATTGTTTGGGCTGAGCCTCCTAAGAGGCAAAGATAAAAACACTTATACAAGGGCAACAGCGAATGCTCTCCTGGAACATGGGTATGTTGAAGTGGATAAAGAGGGAGACCTTACCAACCTCAGGAGAGACCAGTTGAAAGTGGCCAAAAAGATTGATCTCTAAATGTATAGACAGCGCTAGCTCCTTTCATGTACATGGACATGTGCAAATTATGTGGATGTTTACTATGGTTCATATTTTGTAAGAATAATTGAGCCAGTGACTGCAGAACTGACACATGTTGATGTTAAATTACTATGGATCAAATTTTGTAAGAAATGTTGAGCCTGACTACAGAACTGGTCACACATGTACAGGCATCATGTGACTGTGCGATACTAGTATGGTTTCATTGGTCAAGCCATCTGTGACAAAGATCCAAGGAATTAAAAAATCTCAAGAATGTTGTGTTAAACTTCCTAAAAGGAAAAACAAAAAGACCTATATAACGGCAACAGCAAATGCTCTCCTGGAACATGGTTATGTGGAAGTGGACAAAGGAGAGATCAGTTAAAAGTGGCCAAAAAAAATTATCTGTAAATGTATGGACTCCTTTCATGTACATGGACAAATAATGTTGATGTTTTCTGTTGATCATATTTTGTAAAAATTGTTGAGCTTATATATAAATCAGAGCTACACAATTGCCTTTTATCCAACATACGGTTTAATGTTGAAGTAATGGATGTTTTTCACTTTGAAAGTCACACAGGCATCCTGTGATAATGCATTGAAACCCTGTCAGTTGCAATTGTTTAGAGATCTTCAAGATATTTTGGCGGTTGAAACAACTAAAAAAGCTAGTAAAGAACTCCATTATCTGGGCAATTGTGTGTGCTCTTAATCTTAAACATTGCTCATCTGGAAGTTGGCCTAGGGTCAGAGATCATCTTAAAAAGGAAAAGGTTTCTTGTACAGGCTGGGTCAGTTCCTCAGTCGCAATCTTTTAACTACCAGATTGGTTTTCAATGTACTTGGTATTTTTTTTTTTTGTACTTTACAGTTACAGTACATTGTTGCATATACGAAATTATAAATTTTATTACTTAAATGCTTCTTTGTTGTGACTTTTACTTTAAAATACACCACTTAGTACACAGGGTTCGTACGGGTCCTGGAAATCCTGGAAAGTCCTGGAATTTTATTATCGCATTTTCCAGGACTGGAAAGTCCTGGAAAAGTAATGCTGGTCCTGGAAAGTCCTGGAAATCTGTTAAACTGAACAAAGTAATAAAGTTTTCTCTAAAACAAATGAGCAAAGTTTTTTTAGTATTTTTATAACGTATTCCTTTCTGGTTTTGACCGCATGACCGCATCTATATTTTTTCATGTTTCCCGAAACTGACACGAGTGTAACTCTGGATCGAGGGCTCATGTATCATCATAAGCTCATGCGCAGTAGTAACCTTGATGCATGCATGATTTTGTAAACGGGTACTCAGTGAATGGGCGTCTTGAGTTTTAAATGTTTTGTTCCGAAATATGCCTGGGAAATGCTTGTTTAGTGACCGATGGTTGGAAAACTCTTCCTATAAATTGTGGCTGGAACGTGACGCGGACAAGTTTAAAGCAAAATGTAGAGTTTGTATGAAAGCGTTTGATGTATCAAATATGGGAGAATCGGCATTGAAAAGCCACGAAAAGGGAAAGAAGCATATTCATCTTATCGAAAAGCAACAAAGAAATACAACAGGTGACATAAGAAACCTTTTCTCGAACAGCTCTTTCGCTGCCCCTCGAACAGCCACTGAAAGTAACAACTCTACTTTGACTGTATCAAGTAGTGCCGCTAGTACAACAGCAGGTATGTCCGGGTTCGTGACGAGGAATGATACTTTAACTGCTGAAATTTGGTGGGCGCTAAAGGTGAATAGCAGCCATTATTCGTATAATTCCTGTACAGATATAAACTTCTTAGTGCAGCAAATGTTTCCAGACAGTGACATTGCAAAGAAATTTACCTGTGGGGAGAAAAAGGCCTCCTATCTTTCTTGCTTTGGTATTGCACCATGTTTCAAGAGTCTTCTAAAGGAAAAAGTCAAATCTTCAAAGGGACATGTGCTTTTGTTTGATGAAAGTTTGAATCACGAACTGCAAAAGAAGCAGATGGATTTCCATGTTCGCATCTGGAATCATGACAAAGTTGAAACTCGCTATTATGATTCACAATTTCTTGGGCATTCTAGTGCAGAGGATATGCTTCAAAAGTTTCATTCTTGCAAAGAGGACTTGAGCTGTAGAAATCTGATTCAACTCTCTATGGATGGGCCCAAGGTTAACTGGAAATTTTATGAAATGGTAGAGCAAGAATTGAAGAGTGATTTCAGTTGCACTCTCCTTAACACAGGCAGTTGTGGTATACATGTTGTGCATGGAGCTTTTAAGGATGGTTGTGATGCAGCTGGATGGACGGTGCAGAAAACTCTCTCCAGTCTTTACTGGCTGTTTAAAGACAGTCCGGCTCGAAGAGAAGACTACATTAGAATAACTGGTAGCAGTGTATTCCCCCTAAAATTCTGCCAGCACCGGTGGTTAGAGAATGTGTCAGTTGCCGAGCGAGCACTGGAAGTGTGGCCTCACATTGTCAAATACATTAATGCTGTTAAGGCAAAGAAAGTTACTGATCCCAAGTCCAAATCTTACGAGACCATTAGCAGTAGTTGCTGTGATCCCTTGATGCCAGCAAAGATTGCCTTCTTCTCATCAGTGGCAAAACAGATCAATCCTTTTCTCACAGCATTTCAGACTGATAAACCTATGCTGCCATTCATGAGTATCAGTTTGTACACTTTGTTGAAATCATTGTTGAATAGGTTTATCAAGGGTGAACTTGTTACCGAGGCAACATCTCCTCTGAAGATCCTGAGGTTGAAGCCCACTGATAAAGAACAGCAGTTAGACTACCAGAAAGTTGATGTTGGCTTTGTGGCACAACACATGCTGAAAGAAAAATCTGGGAAATTGAGTGAAAGGCAAGTTCTTCAATTCAGAATGGAATGTAAAGATTTTCTTGCAAAAACAGCCTCTAAACTGCTTGACAAAACACCAATAAATTATCGACTAGTAAGAAGTATGTCTTGTCTGGATCCAAGGCTAATGGCATCAGAGAAAGAAGGATGTGTCAAAAAAATGAAAAGAGTTCTTGAAATTCTTGTGGAAGCCCACAGATTGAAGGCTGATGAGTGTGATGAGGTGATATATCAGTTTGGACAGTTTTTGGATGAATGTGCAGGTAATCCTGACTTTGAAGATTTTGACCCTAGTGAATCCTCTTTAAGAGTCGACACACTGTTATATGAACACATGGCTGGTAATAAGCAACTGGCAAAAGCATGGGGGGTAGTTGAATTATTGCTGCTAATGTCTCATGGTCAAGCCACAGTTGAAAGAGGATTTTCTGTAAACAAAGAAGTGGCAGTTGAGAACCTGTCGGAAAGATCGTTCATTGCACAGAGGATTATTCATGATCATATTGAATCAGTTGGAGGCCTTGCCAATGTAAAAATCTCAAAGCAACTACTTATGGCATCTGCTGGAGCGCGACAGAAATATATTTCCTATCTAGAAGAGCAGAAGAGAATTAAAGTGTCCCAGGAAAACACGCTTAAAAGAAAGGCAGCAATGGATGGGACTGATGTGCTGAAGAAGAAAAAACGGCAAATTGAAACTGATATAGAGGCTCTTTTAAAGACTGCAGATGAATTTGCAGATAGGGCTGAAGATTCAAGAAACCTTACTTGGGTTGCCAAATCAAACAGTTTGCGAAGATCTGCCAAGGAAAAAAGGGCAGTCTTAAAGGACATTGAAGAGCAGTTGGAAGGAAAGCTCCAAGAGCTGAAAAATAATTAACCCCACTTTGAATCCCAAGATGTGAATATTAATTCTACTTAGTATCAGTCACGGATTTCTGATGTTACTTCTGAGATATTAAGAGTTCAATGAAAGAAGTTGATATTCTCTGTTTTCTTTGTTCTCATTTGTATGTCTGACAATGTGTTGAAATTGAAAGTAGAAATGAATCTTTTATACTTATGAGAGTGAAAGAGTTAAGGTGAATTTTGGAGTCCTGGAAAAATAATCTGAAGCCTGGAAAAGTCCTGGAAAAGTCCTGGAAAATTGTTTCTGAAAAAGGGTACGAACCCTGAGTACATTTCAATCACTACTCGCCTCATTACAAAAAACCTGCCATGGTAATTAAAGTGACCACTGTGGTCCTTTACATTGGAAATCTAGATTTCCTTCCATAGAAATTGTGATTTACATGCTTCCCTACAAAACCAATTTCCAAGTGTGGTAAATGTTATCCATCTGTGGGCTTGACCATAGAAAAACCTGCCATGGTAATTAAAGTGACCACAACGTGGTCCTTTCCATTGGAAATCTAGATTTCCTTCCATGGAAATTGTGATTAACATGCTTCCCTACAAAACCACTTTCCAAGTGTGGTAAATTTTATCCATCTGTGGGCTTGACCATAGAAAAACCTGCCATGGTATTTCATTTTCCATAGTGGGATAAGTAATCTTGGACATTGCGATTTCCTTTCTTGGGAATTCCAATTACCATGATAAATCCCAATGTTGTGTATGCATAATTTCCACATTTGGAAAGTTTAGAAACCATCAGTGGATTTGTGCAAAAACCATGTGTGGAAAAAGAGTACTTTTTCCACACATGGTATTTTGCTAAAAACCACAGCTAAACCACCAAAAAACCATAAATAATACATGCATGGAAACTTGATAATTTTTCCAGTGGAGGGGAACTTTGATTCCTCTGTGTCCCCACCTAGGAGGGGGAAAATAAGAACTTTGACAGGGTCCTTTACAAAGTCCCCACCCTTGCCCGGGGTCCCCCCCCCCAGGGGATGGCCGATGATAGGTGCATAAATAGTTCGCACTGCTTTATAAACCTACTGCCGTACTGTAGCTGGTTGTGCACAAGCATATTTTTCTTAAATCTTTATTCTCAGAACACAGTGGATAACAGACACTGACAAATTTAAAAAGGAAGAAATTTCGCTTATGAAAGGTATGTGCTGCCGCAATATTGGAACTTGATATGCAGCAAATTTTGTGATAAGTGGACCCTGATATAACTGAGCTTAAAATTAAGCTTTGATCCAGTTCAGTTTTACGTTGCACTTTGACAGGAGCCGAAATTTCCGGAAAGTCGTTACCAATGGTGGACCGCCAAGTGTTAAAAGATATTGGCATAACGAGTGTTGGGAGACAGCTGGAAATTATCCATGTGTTTCAGGAAGTAATTCAACCAGCAAGTAAGCCTTGGTCTTGAGCAGTACTGTAAAATAACTGTGAGGATTTAACTTTTCTACCAGCGGGATATTTGGGAAGTTAATTGCATTTCTCCAAGAGCCAGAAATTGATCAAGTTAATTCAGTTACTTTGCAATAGTCTATTTTGGATTTCTTTGCTCCTTCTGGATAAAATAATGTAGTCCTGACAGTGCAAATTTTAAATTAACTGAACATGAGGCACACTCTGTATAACTTTTGTGCTTATCATGTTTTCATTAATTAGTAGGAAAGAAGCAAAATGACCAGTAGTAGTGATGCAAATGATCTCCATGTTTTAGTCTTTATTTAGGTCAGATTTTAATTTAATTTCTTTCAAAATAATTTCTTTCATTAATAATGCTAGGCACTGAACAAATGTGTGCTGACAGGGATCAAGAAGCAGGAACTTCAACTTTCAACGTTTCGACGTTCAACAATCAGTGGGAAAAGAAAGTGAAGAAATCAGACCAGCGTAAATGGTCAGAGTGTAACAAGAACTTATATCGTACAAAGTAGGTAGAAAACCAACACTTAATACTATCACAATTAGATTCTTTTACTTATAACAAGGCTAGAAAATGAATAACTTTGATTGACCTGATATAATAGATCGTTTTCACTCACGTGACCAATTCCTTGACTACCGTTGCTTCGCCGCCATATTGGTGTACCTCAATTGTAAACAAACTAGTAGCGTCCTTCGCGTGGAACATGGTTTTGTGTCTGATTGTTGGCTGTGGCAGCAAAAGTGGACGAGATAAAGGGTTGTACTTTGCAAGGGTGCCTTCTGTGGTCACAAATCAAGGCGAAGAGGCACAGAAACTATCCGAAGAAAGAAGATCGCGCTGGATTTCAGCGATAAGCCGTGACGATCTGACCGAAGAGATCTTAGAAAACGATCGTGTGTGCGAAAAGCATTTTGTTTCAGGAAGGGCAGCTAAGAGCTGGGATAAATTTAATATTGACTGGGTTCCGACATTGCTTTTGGGACACAAGAAAGCTACTGATCGAGCAGATCATAAAGAAGCGGCAGCAAAACGAAGCGAGAGAGCGAGGGAACGTGAACTGGTGTAGAAGCCGGCTTTTGAAAAGAGAGAACGAGAGCTAGAACTAGAGCGAACGGCGAAGAGACAGAAACTTAATGAGCCCGGTGAACAGGTTTCAAACCTCAGCTTTGAAGGAAATGAGGACGAAGAGAAAAAATTAACAGTTGAAGCTGGCACACAAACTGAAGAGTTTGAAAATTATTCAGCTCTCTAAACATTGACCGGAAACCATTTGATCGGTGGGAATTTGTACAAAACGAAGAAAAAGTTAAATTCTACACTGGATTGCCTTCCTTCGATATCCTGCAAAATGTTTTCGAACATGTTTCTCCGTTTGTTGCTTACAAGTCCCAGAATCTGACCACATTTCAAGAGTTTGTCATGACTTTGATAAAACTTAAACTTGACGCACCACATCAAGATCTTTCATATCGCTTCAATGTCTCCCTTTCAACAGTTTCAAGGATTTTTTCATCCTGGATGGTAGTGCTAGATGTACGCCTGGCTCCACTTATCAGGGTTCGCACGCGCCTTGAAAGTCCTTGAAAGTCCTTGAATCTCAAAATAAAAATTCAAGGCCTTGAAAGTCCTTGATAATTGTAGTCAGTGCTGGAAAGTCCTTGAAATTTGTAGCTAATTTAATCCAACTTAGATTCTAGAGTGCCTTATCTGAAAATATATGCAACTGGCACAAACGTAGCAACACATAATAGTAAGATACAAATAACAAACGATCGTAACGCCACTCCGCATGTCGATCAATCGCCCATATCCATTTGTCCTGTTCTTGGTTCTATTAATCACTCTGATTGGTTGAATGTCTCGAATGTCAAGGGCCAATCAAATGTTTTGTACTATTCCCTCTTTCTGAGAAAAGCCATGTGCTTTGAGTGCTTTCCTTGTCTGGGTTAGTGTTGATTGTTTGCGTTTTGTTTCACGAGTGAGAGATTTAAAACAATGGGCAAGTGTGTTTTCAGCAACTTGTGGCTTCAGAAATCACTGTATAAAGATTGGCTTCGAGAAGTCAAGGGTGACAAGCACAAGGCACGATGCATCGTGTGTATGAAGGATGTTGACATTTCGAGCATGGGAGAGTCAGCGCTCACAAGTCACTTGAAAGGAAAAAAACATCAAACACTGACATCCCAGAAAAGGTCATTAGCAAGCGTTCCAGATTTTTTTGGCGTTTCTTCTCAACAACCAGCAACTACAAGTGACGATGCCAAAGAAGTTTCAAAATCCGCTTCGTCTGAAAGTGGCGAACACAACACGCTCAACCCCACAAAGTCTAGTACTACGAGTTCATCTGGTTCATCGGTGATGGAAAGAATTGTCACTCGTGATGAGACTTTGAAAGCAGAAATTTTGTGGGCATTGAAGGTGATAATGTCTCATTACTCCTATAAATCATGCGAAGGTACGAGCAAATTGTTTCAAGCGATGTTTCCTGACAGTCGGATCGCGAGTCAGTTTACATGCGGAGAAAAGAAATGTGCATACTTGATCTGTTTTGGGCTCGCTCCACACTTCAAACAACTTTTGAAGGACGTTGTGAAAAAAGAAGAAGCTTATGTACTTATGTTTGACGAGAGCCTGAATAGCGTGTGCCAGTCAAAGCAAATGGATATTCACATTCGTTCATGGAATCATGACAAACACGAAGTTGAAAGTCGCTATTATACCTCAGTGTTTATGGGGCATGGAACAGCAGAGGACATGCTTTCTCATTTTCGTTCAGGCATAAAAGGAATTCCTCTCAAAAAAGTTTATCAGGTAGGATGCAACTCTCGTTATGTTTGGGTAATCCATGAAATTGTTTGCAAGATATGCTTCTTTGAAGTTGTATTATTTCTTACCCTCAATTATCGACATTTCGAAATAGGCAATAGCACAAACTTAGTCTTCACACAATTACCTAATTTCAATTATTCTTTGTCATATTGCCACTCTTTTGAAAGACCTATGTCTTGCCATTATTAAAAAGGTGTGATCAAATTGGAATCAATTATATTGTTTTCATGACTGGCATTTAATTTCATCGTTCGCCGGCGAACGATAATTACAAGAAGTTGCGTTAAATTTTTTTTAACATGAAAATCTTTCAATGTCTGTTATTATTTTGCTGTAGAAGGGCGAAAGATGCAAGATTACTTAATCTAATTTATTGCATGTAATATAAATTGTGCGTTCACAATCTAGCCAATGTTCCAAAAAGCGATAAAATTGTATTAAATAGAAATGAAACACCTTACTTGGTTTTCTGCCCTTTAAGGTCTAAATAAATCAACACTCTTTCATTGCAAATCTTCACAATTCCAATGCATCCATGACTAGTTCACTTCGTGTCTAGGTGGACAATGACACGAACTCTGGGACGTAATGCAAGTACTAAATTAAATAATCTGTTTCCCTTTCAATATTACAAGGAATGTTTTCTCTCATACTAGTTGTCAATGGATGGACCCAACGTTAATTGGAAATTTTACAGTATGCTGACTGATGAGGCAAAAAGGGAGCATAATAGTCACATGCTGAACATTGGCAGCTGTGGTTTACACATTCTTCATGGAGCATTCAAGGATGGTGCTGTGGCATCAGGATGGCAGTTAGACAGGTTGTTCTCCAGCCTTCACTGGCTTTTTCAGGACAGTCCGGCAAGGAGAGAGGACTACACCAAAGTAACAGGAAACTCACTGTTTGCTTTGAAGTTCTGCAAACATAGGTGGTTGGAGAATGTCTTGGTTGCAGAACGTACACAGAGTATGTGGGACAGTGTTGTCAAGTATGTTCAGAGTGCAAGGGCAGGAAAAGTTCCACAGCCACAGAATAAATCCTTTGAAACTGTACAAGAGTTTGTTGCAGATCCCTTTACGACTGCAAAAGTCGCTTTCTTCCTATCAGTAGCCAAGCAAGTGACACCGTTTTTGACACTCTATCAAACCGACAAGCCTATGCTTCCTTTCCTGGCTACAGACCTGTACAGCATGCTTGGGGGATTAATGAGAAGATTTATTAAGACCACTGTTATCAGTGAAGCCAAAACCCATTGAAGCTTACAAAACTTGACCCTGCTGACTCCAGCATTCATGCCTCTCATTCCAAGATTGACCTGGGGTTTACAGCTGACAAGAAGATCAAGGAGTCGATTGCAAAGTCCACAGTTTCAGAGAAAAGAGTGCTTCAGTTTCAGATGGAATGCAAGGAGTTCCTTATGAAAGTAGTTTGCAAACTGATTGCCAAAGCACCAATTCAGTATTCCCTTGTAAGGAATATAAATTGCTTAGATCCAAGAAACATGATGAGTGACCATGATGTTTCCATCACAAAATTCAAGAGAGTTTTGACTACCCTTGAAAATGCCAAGAAAGTCCCGGAAGGTGAATGTGATTCCCTTTTGGAACTATTTAGACAATTCATTATGGAAGTCCCCTCTTCTTCTCCGTCGGAGTTCAAAGACTATGATCCTAACAATGATAGACTTGATTCCTTTCTGTATCTTCACATGGGACAGAAGCGATCCTACCAATCATTGTGGAAAGTAGTCTCAGAGCTACTGATATTATCACATGGCCAGGCCAGTGTCGAAAGAGGATTCTCAGTCAATAAGCAACTGGAAGTCGAGAACCTCCAAGAGCGCTCCTTCATTGCTCAAAGGCTGGTACAAGACCATGTACAATCTGTGGGAGGTGTCCTTGCTGTTTCAATCAACAAACCACTTCTTTTGTCAGCTGCAGAAGCTAGGCAGAAGTATTTATCATATCTTGATGAACAAAAGAGGAAGAAAACCTCTGAGGGTGTAGAACTGAAGCGAAAGGAGCTAGTCGATGAACTTGACGAACTTAAAAAGAAAAGAAGGCGTTTAGACAGTGATGTTGACAATCTTGTTAAATCGGCAGACGAGTTTGCACAGAAAGCAGAGGACACTGGGAAACTTGTGTGGATTACAAAGTCAAATAGTTTGAGGAGAACTGCAAAAGAAAAGGAGATAGCTCGCAAAGACCTTGAGTGCAAAATTGCGAATGTTGTGGATGAACTAAAAAAGGCATAGACTTTTAGCTCGACTTAAGCTCGGCACAATCGCTACTATGATAAGGTGAACATTCTTTTATTTTGCAGTTGGTGGAGTCCTTGAAAAATAAAAAATATGTCCTTGAAAAGTCCTTGAAAAGTCCTTGAATTTTTAGTCCAAAAAAGGGTACGAACCCTGACTTATCAACTGGCCTGAACGTGAGGATTTATGGCGAACTATGCCACAGTGTTTTAAATATTCATTTGGAAACAAACCTACCGTGATTATTGATTGTTTCGAAGTATTTGTTAATAGACCATCAAATCTGCTCGCAAGAGCACAGACATGGTCATCGCACAAACACCATAACACTGTTAAGGTGCTGATTGGGATAACTCCACAAGGTACAATCTCCTATGTTTCCCAAGCTTGGGGAGGACGAACATCAGACAAATATTTAACTGAGAACTGTGGAATTTTAAATAAGTTGTTGCCTGGGGATCTGGTCTTGGCTGACCGTGGTTTCACCATCGCAGAGAGTGTTATGTTTCAGCAAGCACAACTAGCCATCCCTGCTTTCACAAAGGGAAAAGACTAGCTTGACCCTGTGGATGTTGAAAAAACTAGGGGGATCGCAAATGTTCGCATTCATGTCGAAAGGGTTATTGGCCTCCTTCGCCGTAAGTACTCGATATTGTCTGGAATTCTGCCAATTGATTTCTCAATTTCCAACCCTGGTGGCTCTCAGGAAGAAGCAACACCAGTGATTGACAGGATTATTAATGTATCTGCAGCTCTTGTTAATTTGTGCCCAGGCATTGAACCACTTGACTGAAATGGCAGCGAAAAGTTAAAGGAGCCTAGTCAGCAAAGCCTCTACCAGTTCCTTAAGTTCCTTTGAAATTACTGGCTTAGCAAGACTGTCCATTAAATTTACATGTCCAGGAGGGCAGGCAATTGAACTGACACACACCCAGTGATTGTTATTGATGTTCAAAATCTGAATAAAGTCCCCAGTCATTATATCAAACTGCTTGATAGGCCCGAGTGTTGGTCGTTGGAAGCCACGTATGCTGCTATTGACTTGCCGTAAGATGGTTTGAGCCTCATGTATTATTGTACCATCTAACCATCCTGTTGGTGACATGATAAGGTCATATTCTGCCTGCCCCAGTTTGGCATATTGCTTGTACTTTTCAATGGGGGTTTTACTTTTCACCTCTTTTACAAACTTCACTCCATATTCAGTACTGGAACTCTTCTGTTTAACAGGTTTACAAGCTGGACAAACCCATGTTGTTTTACTGGTGTTTGGCATACGTTTAAGATTTATGCAAGCCAAATGAAAGAATCTGCCATTCTTACAACCTTCATTGTGACATTCTAAGAGCTTATCAGTTTCACTTGGCTTCTTTTTGCAAACACAAATAGAATCCAAGATAAGGGCATCTGAAGGTGCTACATGTTTCTTGCCAGCTTGAGTGGACTTCTTTGTGCATTTGAATTCAGGCAGTGTTCTGCAGTTGGGGCAGTACCATGTTTTAGGTATGCTGCAAATACCTAAGCATGACAAATGGAACTTCAAAATAGGACAATTAGCATTACAGCAGCTTACTGTGTCTTCAGCTGTCACAGTTCGGCAAAAGCAAACAGAATGGGCTTCCATTGGCTTAACATCACCAAAATCATGTTTCCTAGTGTACCATCTCCCTAAAACTTCGGGTAATATGCAAGTCCTCCAAAACCTGGTCAGTTTAGGTAAAACGGCTTCCCAATGATCTTTGTCAGGGAAATGCCTTTGTGTTACTAGCTTTGCCTCTCCCACATGTCCAAATGCACACACTATAAAGTCACAATATAGCCTCTTGCGTGTAAACAACTGTTGTTGTACTTGAAAATAATACTGATGGTTTGTCTTTAAACTGAAATTTCCAGTGCCTGTTTTTCCAGACAGGAAGATGGTTTCATTACATAGTTATCAAAATCACAATTCTCAATGCAAAGGGGCATTTCACCTCGCCACACCCTTCTCCACAACAGTCGCATGAACATAAGAAATCGGGAGTTGCATGCAGCCATGGATATTCTTCGTTTATCATAAGGCCACATTTCTCAATTTTGAAGTTGATAAGTTCCTTCTTCATTATCTCTTCATAAGCACTAATTGCTTCCTGTTCATGTTGACACCCATGAATTAGAGCTTTGGTGTTCAGTTTATTTAATTCAGGATAGCAGATAGACTGAATGAGTGACTGGGAGGGCATAGCTGGATTTGTCTGACAAGCAGCCTTACTCTGGGAGGCCCCGATTCTTCCAACTCTATGTCTGAAGAAACTGTTACCCTTCGCTTGTGCGACAGTATCTCTCTCAACTTGTAAGATTTGTTCTTTTGTAATCTCAATATCTACCTCTTGACAAGATTTTAATAACTCAGGATAACTCAGAGCGAGGTACTTCTTATCAAACAGATCGCTAATTGTAGGTACACAGCGACTTTTGAGGATATAGCTGTCTGCATACTCGGGTATTAAGCTTAGAGCGATGGGCTTGCTACTAGACTTACTAAGTTTAGCATAAAAGGTATCCATTTCCGGTTTTGAGGGAACAGGGATCTCCTTTGACACGTTTCCTTTAGCAGAGTTATCAGGGCTGGAAACATTGGAGAGGTTCTCAATCTTGGCATCTAAATCGTTTTTCATTTTCCTTGCGGATGTAAAGTTTATTTCTCGCACCTTTTCATATTCTACTTGTTTGACGTAGGTAGGTAAAAGCCACGAGCACTTCACTTGCGTGCAGGCAAGTCTGCCATTTATTTTTGTCCACGCTTCCAGATAAAATAGCACGCTTGCTATATGCGAACAGGTTTCTGCCAGGCCAGCCTTGCAACCTAAGCAGTGTGCAAACAAAATTGTTCCTTCTCTTTCCGTGATAACCCAACATGAAATAAGAGAGTCGTTCATACGCTGGGAATGTCTCACCTTTGCTAAAACAAGAAACTTGTCGGCGATTATGTGGCCTTGCACGCTTGCGATAAAACCAGAGACCATTTGGTTATATGCTTCAAGACTTTGGAAAGCTTTAAACTGTTTCTGAGTGTAGAAACTTGTCTCCAAGACAAGATAACACAAAATATCTGTGGATTCAACAGGAGGCAAACAGTCCGGCTTAAAGTCCTTCCCTTCGACTAAAACTGGATCAATTCCAATTGCCGCTATTTTCTGTAAATATCGATCTCTGACTGGAAAATCCAGCTGCTTTGCGTAATCGGATATCGGAAAAGAATAGTCGACCCCGCTTTTGTTCTGGGACTCTTTTTCTTTCTCTTTTGAATCCATTTTACTTGTGGGAATGATAGTTGTGGAAAAATTACGGGGATTACGCAATCGAAAGTGGTACACCAATATGGCCGACCGGAAATGATGTGACGTCACGATCTATAGGATTGCTGTTGTATGAAGAGAAGTAGGCAAGATTTGGCCAGGAAATCAGAAAATCTACTTCAAACAAAACCAGGCCAACCTACTGATGTTGGAAGAGCTAGCATCAAGACTAGCTGATACTTGCTCCATACCTGAGATCGGATTTGGACGAGGTAATAAAATTTATGTAGCTGATTCTCTGTGTGAGTAAATTATAGAAAAAAAAAATAACAGCAAGTCAAGGAAGTTCTTAAAGGTCAAAATATAAACTGTATCTACACTTTGTAGCTCTCCTAAAGAACTTCTCTTTATACAGTTTAGAAAATCAGAAAGACTTATATAGCTTTTAAATATGTGTATTCCTCAAGTCTTTAAACATCCTGATGATTTATTCCTTTCCTTTTTCTAGAAGCCATTCGATCACATATCCTCCAGTGGTCTCAAGAAAAAAACCGCAGAATAGCTGATGGCTATGATTTTGAGGTATAGTGTATGCTCAAATAGCATTTTCTTCATATCATGTGTTAATATGCCTGTGAACAGGCTTCCTCTTATGAGGAGTACATGTAGTGAAGAAAGAAAATCAAATGAGTAGTGTCTTTAACTTGAGCCCCATTTATACTTCCTTCTCATATCCCTTTTAAAAAGTTCTTCCCGTTTTTCCCAGTCTTCCCCATAGCCTATAAAGATGGAACACAATTAGACCAAAATTTTGTTACTTCAACGTTTTAGGTTGAACATACACGTGCTAAGAGGGCAAAAAAGTCAGGCATGGAAAGCCCACCAAGCACAAGTACTAGTGGCACTGACGATAGTAAGCAAACCTTCCAAACCTGTTGCTTATAAACAGTTAGACAAGTTACTTTTAATTGTGTGCTTTTTTACAGTCAGTAAGAGGCACCTTTTTACCCTCAGAAATCTAGAAAAGTCTCATAATTTTCTCTGTATGCTTACTTTCACCAAAGTCTAACTTGAAAGAAAACTGGTGGCCAAGTAGTTTTGAAGAGAGGTTAACTATATGTGGTCTTATACTAGTACACTTGCTCAGAACATTCTTACAAGACTTGGCTTTGAATTATGATTTGTGCAAACCTTTACCACAGTGTATATGACTGAAATGAATCAGGCTTGTCTTTTTATGCATGTTTTTTTGTCCTTCATTTGTCAAGTGTCAAGTGATATATGGTACAGTTTTGTCAGTGACATTTTTTCAATTCAATCTACTATCAGGTGGAGATACAGAAACATTGGAATCAGGAGATACTGAAGCAGAGCAGGATGTGGAATGCGACATTGAGAAAATCTCAAAGACAGCAGCCAAAGTTGTTTTGTTAGTTGCATTCAGTGTTAATTCCTTTGACTACTTATCTATTAATAGGAATCTAAATCCTCTAGCAAAACATCTGAAAGTCAAAACACGGGGAATGGGTAAATATGAAATGGCATGTTCAATAGCAAAGCAATTGTTAAAGCAACAGTATATTGTTCCAAGGGACCC
>NC_089312.1:12860304-12937804 GCF_036669915.1 Pocillopora verrucosa
ACATTGCGCACTGCCAACCCCCTGCCACATTTTGGGTCTCTTGTGCCTACCGTGAGTATGGTTGCGCTTGCTGAATATTAATTAACATATCAATTGAAACTGCTAATGCACCAGTGCAACTTAAGGAAGCCATAATAAGGCCTAAACTAAGATTCTTCTGCAGAGACTCTCTTGTCATTTTGGTATTAATGGTAAAGCCCCACGCTGGTTTAAGCCCTACCTTGAGAATCTTAAACAAGTAGTCAATGTGAAGGGGGCAACATCATGTAGTAAGGAACTGTGGTGCGGCATGCCCCAAGGATCTGTGCTGGGGCCTATATTGCATGTATTGTACATGTCCCCACTTGGCAACATTGCCAGAAGTCATCATGCCATTTCTACACTGATGACTCCCAGCTTTACTGCTCATTCAAGCTTCATGATCAAGCGGCTTCAGTGCAAGCAATTGAGTCTTGCTTAAATGATATTGATGCATGGATGCCTGCAAACATGTTAACACTGAACAGGGATAAAATTGAGCTCCTAGTGATTGGACCAAAGCACAAAGTCAACCCACCTATTAAGGGTATTCACGTGGCTGGTGAATACATCGAGGTCTCCAATGCTAGAATATGGCTGTAATTTTTTTATTCCCATGTCAACTTAGAGAAACATGTTATGAACAGCTGCAAAACAGCCTTCTATCATTTACAAAATATAGCAGAGATAAGAAACTGTCCCTCTCAAGATAATGCTGAGACACTTGTTCATGCATTTATTTCATCTAAGTTGGATTTCTGTAATGCCCTTCTATATGGCTTACCCCAATTGGTTATTGATATGCTACAGTATGTACAAAACTGCGCAGCTTGACTGGTGACTAGAACGCGAAGCTTAGAGCATATAACGCCTGTTCTTCATAGACTACACTGGCTACCAGTCAGAAAACAAATTACATACAAAATACTACTTCTTATCTATAAAGCACTGAATAGCATGGCGCCAAAATATATAGCAGATCTTCAGCCCTATACTCTGATGAGGCAATTACGATCTTCTTCCAAAAATCTCCTTGTAACATCAAAGTCTAATCTCAAGTTTTACAAGGAAGGATCTTTTCAAGTTGCTGCGCCCAGGCTCTGGAACTCCCTAACCAATGACATAAGATCAATCTAGAACCTTGATGTTTTTAAGAATAAGATTAAAACACTACTTTTTGGAGGCTTTTATTAGTTAGTTGATTACTCTTTTTTCTTTTTATTGTGTATATTTTCCTTAGTTAATCTTCGCAAGTCGGTTGTATCTCATTTTTTATAAATTAATTTTACAACTGATATATTTTCTTTAATGACTCAAATGTCTTTTATTTTTTAGAATTACGCTTAATGTAAAGTGCTATTGAACTCACGGAGATGGCGCTAAATAAATTCTTCTATTATATATTACCACATAAACTGAGGTGTTATACAGGGATTAAGAGTAGGCACAAACACACTCTACGATTGATATTCGGGGGTTGTCGATTCATTTATTTTCATTCATTAATGAAGTCACTTTTTCTTCTCAGTAAAGGGCTACTGCTGTGCTCACTCGTGAGCTATCAATGTAAACACTCGAAGAAAAATTCCATATCTACGCGCACCCATGCATTATTATATATAATAATATATATATATCAAGCATCATTTGATCCAGGCTTTTATATTAAAAAAGTTGTAGCTGATTTTTTCTTAAAGCCATTTCTCTTACGCTCAAGTACAAGGGTAGTTGGCCCTCACTGGGTTACCATGGTGCGATTTTTGTGTATATTTGTCAGAAGGTAATGAAATACGCGTTGATAGAATTCATTTTGATTCTGAATACTGGGAAAATGAGCTGCTGCTCAAATTGAAGAACTCCTTTTTCAATTATGCACTTTCATTCATTGTTGGGCAAGCAAAGAGAACTCAGAGCTGTTCAAGGACCAATGAAGCATTAGTACTGGTAGGTAGCCATACATAATCCCCAAGGAAACCAAGTTGCTTAATTCTAACTTTTAAGCAGCACAGATACTTCTATCTCATAGTAACATTCAACTGGTGAAAGATTTATTAATAAAATAGTTTTGAGATATTAAAATTAATACTTGGCTGTGAGGCTTGGGGGAGTAAAACAAAAGAGATCATCTTGAGGCCCAGTAATGAATAATACATTTCCTTTGCTTTATTCCTTTAAGCCTCGGAGCCAAGTATGAATTCTACTTCATCATTGGACATTGGTCGATTCGGAGCCACATGAGAGAATGCGTGAGCAAGTAGGAGATCAATTTGTGTGTGATCTTTGGGAGATTAAGTTCATTCAAGGCGAGTTTCTGCATTTTTTTAGTCCTTTTACTGGACCATGTCGACAAAGACAAAGACAAAGATTACTGCCACGATGAAGAAGACCTTTTAAGAGACAACATGGAATCGACCAAAGCTGCAGAAAACACAGAAAAGACTAAAAACTTGAGCGACTTGCTCACCACTTTGATCGTCAGCATGAATCAGACCATTTTAACCAAACATTTCCTCGATGGGAAATACTTTGAAGAGAATGCATGCTGACACAGCATCACCTACTACTGCAAAAAGACAACAAACCACGACTTCTCATCGTGATGAGCTCAGCAATGATGCCGACTTAGCAAATTCTAACACATTGCTTCAGGTCACTTGTGCTCTTCAAGGGTCAGCACCACCAAAAAGCTTAAGCAAGGTCGAGGACCCTCAACAAGCTTTTTAGGCATCAATAGTCACTATGATGCTGAAGAAAAGAACAGTGAGGCTGTGACTGCCAAACTGACAGAATTTGTCAACAAACGTTTCTCAGCTAAACTTGGTGACGGGAAGTACCATGGGAAACTTGACAAATATGGCTGCCCATCAAACTGTGATAAGGTCACTGTAGCAACAGTGAACCCTGAAATCGATGAAAGCTTGCTCATCAGGCTAAACAGAGAGATCTCCGCGTAGCAGCCATTCAGAAGGCAGTCGCAAAAGTTGGGGCTATTTTGACTGGCTCAGCCAGCAAAGTTATGACTACACTTGCTAAATCAAAAAACTTCAATATCACCTCGAATCTGGAGGAACTCCTGACCTTCAGTACAGATGCTATCGCACTGTTGGGTCACAGTACCAGAGTTTGTCCCAGCACCGTCATGATTTAATCAGGCCTTGCTTGAACAAGGAATATAGTGCCTTGTGTTTGCCCCACATTCCAATCACTGGGAAATTATTTGGAGATGAACTCTAGTCCCAACTCAACAGTATCAAGGCTTTGAACAAAATTAGCAACCTTGCGGCTGGTGTCTCTAGTCACCCCTTTCATGACAAACCTGGCAATAACAACAAAAGTGGAAACTGAAATAGATATCGTTTACACTGAAATTGAAAACTTCTACAAAAAGGTGTTGTCATCATGCAAAAAAGCAGTATGAACCCTACATTAAGAGATGGAAGCAGTACTGCAGTAAAAGGAAAATGGATCCCTTTTCAGCTCCTGCAGAAACAGGAGTGAACTTCCCAGTAGAGTTGTACCATACTGGTGTAGGATACAGCACTATTAACACTACTAAATGTGCTTTGTCAACCTGCATTCTGATTGATGGCTGTAAGAGCCTTGGAAGTCATCCTTTAGTGAGCAGATTGATCCAAGGGGTTTTTGAATCAACACCTACTCTTCCTAAATATTCTGAGACATGGGACATCAAGCAAGTCTTAGTTATTTACAAACTTTACATCCACCAGAATCTCTTACATTGAAATATTTAACTCACAAGTTGGTTATGTTATTGGCTCTTTTGTCAGGTTAGAGACGACAAAGGCTGCACTCCCTGAGTGTGTCAGATATGAAATTAAGTCCTGATAAATGTTTTTTTGTTATCAAAACATTGTTAAAGACTTCCAGGCCTGGCAGGCACATTTCCAGCCTGGAGTTTGTTGCTTAAAAACCAGATCCTTGGTTGTGTGTTGTTACTTGCATGCTAGAGTCTTTCAACAGGACCAGTGCCTTACGACAGGGTACATCTCAACTGTTTTTAAGTTACAAGAAACCAAATAAGCCAGTCTCAGCAGATACAGTTAGCAACTGGCTTAAAAATGCACTAAGCAAATCTGGCATTAGCACTAGTCTGTTTAGTACTCACAGCACCAGGTCAGCTTCTACCTCCTGTGCTAAGGCAGCACAGATACCTTTGGATACCATTATGAGGAGTGCCCGATGGTCTAATTATGATACATTCCAGAAATTCTACAACTTGCCTGTTATCAGTCAAAATAATTTTTTTGAGATCTTGTAACCCTTAAGATCTTGTAATTTGTGTGTGAGACAGCAATACAACTTGTTTCAGGTTTTGTGAACTGACTGTCTCCTTTTTTCTTATGTGTGGTGCCTAGTCACACAGGCTTTGAAGTCTCACATGACTCCGAAATGACCAATGACCAATGATCAATGATTGAATTCAACAGCTAAACAAGACTTACCTGTAAGGTGAAGTTTGATTGAAATTCTACGAGTCATTGGTCAGGATTGTGGGAGTTACGTGCCCACCCTCTAATACACCATTTTTATTTGCTGTACCACTCACCCCTCATTCATACTCGCCAGTTTGAAAATTGATCTCCCAGGTTCATGCACTCTCTCTCTCATGAAACTCCTACACTCCCAGCCAATGACTTGTAGAATTCCAATCAAACTTCACCTTACGGGTAAGTCTCGTTTAACTGTTGAATTTTCCCATATCAAAATTGGTCTATCGTTGATGTCTTGTGACATGTTCAGCTCTGCGAGCTGAATTAACATTTGAAAAAATGATCTACCTTTTGGTAAATTAAACTGTAGATATAACATGACAAAAAACCAGGAAGTTTTCTTAAAATACATTGTTTACTTTCAATGGATAGCTTTGTTGTTCTTGATATTATTAGGTCATGCAAGAACAGGGTTTTAAAAACTTGACAATAGGCAAGCCACTGGCCATATTTGGTTAATACATCCAAACATAGAAACTGGAATGACAGAGTGAAATATTCAAAACCCTCCAACTTTGCAAATAGCTCCCTTCACATGTAGCCAGTGCCTTACAATTGTTTGAGTTTTAATGACATCATCATCTTTTAAATTTTTTATCTAGGATATCTAGGAAACCACTTCTCTGAACTATTTGCTTATCACGCTTTTAAATAAAAGCTCTGAACAAATTTTTAAGCGGTAGAAATAGCCATTACCATTATTATTATTATTATTATTATTATTATTATTATTATTATTGGTTTTGAAACATGATGTTAATTCAGTTTTTGTCACAGGAACTTACTATACCGTAGATTTTATCTGAGAGCTGGTCCCATTGTGTGCAACTACCCAAAGGAAAGCTTCCATGGGGTACAAGGGTGTGTCGGTAAACATTCCACCTTGCTACATCCAAGAAGAATTACAATCGCCTCAACCACTTCAACTATGACTGAAAACCCAATGGGGGGCCAAGGCAAAGGTGTCAAGCCATCATCCGTAAATCTTAACCCTGCCAACAATGGTTAAATTAAGTCCAGTTACTGTACGTCAAGTAATTTAGTAACCATTGCTTGCAATTCTACCAGACTGGGTCAAGGCAAAGGGTCATGGTAAGATGGTGGAGACATATGCATTCCTGAACTCTGGGTTAAGACATTTGGAGAAGCTGAACTGCAAAGGAACTAAAACGAGGCAGTCACTAACAACCCTGCATGGTGAAAACGAGCCAATTGAATGCTCCCTAGTCAGTTTGGAAGTCTTTGATTTAAGAAAGAAAACCACAGTGCAGCTGCCAAAGATCTACTCTAAGCCAAGCCTGCCTATCCCCCATGATGCTATCACCTGGCAAGAGGATGTCAAGAGATTTTTGCTACTGAAATTGTCTCCTAATTGGTAGTGAGGTACCGAAAACTCTACAACCTAAAGAAACGAGACCAAGTGACGATGGTGGTCCCTTTGCTACTCAAACAGTGTTAGGCTAGGTGCTTAACGGCCCGTTGGGAAGAGCGGTCATGTCTAAACGAACCTTGCGAACCTTGTTTAAGAAAATACGACCCTTGATGAATAATTTCATGAGTTTTGCAAACTAGAATTCAGCGATACCTTCTATGAATAAAAAACTTCTGTCACTCAATGACCAGAGGTTCCTGAACATCATGGAAAAAACAGTTAAACTAAATAACGGCCACTACAAAATAGCTTTACCCTGGAAGTTCCACCTGCCATGCCTACAGAACACTAGCAAAGCATCAACTCCTTCAGTTGAAAAGGCGACTGCTAGGAGAACCACTCATCCATCAAAAATACAAAGGGTTTATGGACAATCTGCTATCTAAAGATTACGCCAAAAAGGTGAATAGTCAAGGCCCTGGCCCTCTAGGAACCCACTGGTGTCTCCCTCATCACCTTGTGTTCAACCCGCGGAAGCCTGGTAAAGTGAGAGCCTTCAATTGTTCAGCCAAGCATAATGGCACCTCAATGAATGACCAGCTCTTTTGGGGGCCAGACTGACTCTCTTGTTGGTATGGTAACCAGATTCAGAGAGGATTAAGTAGCCTTTGTTATGATATGCAAAAAAACCTTCCAGACATCAACGTTTGCCTTTTTCTTTCTTATGTAACTCTCAACTGTTATGTAACTTTCTGGACTGGTTATGTAATCACTTCGGACTACTCACGTGTCAGTTCTCGGGTTACACGACAAAAACATTTATAATAAGAGAGTCGCTATCGCGTTGTTGTTGTTTCGTTAGCTCTAAAGGTAACCTGCCTCTCAAGTAATTAAAGTTTGTGTTCAAAGAAGCTTACTGGACTCAGACTCACTATCTTGCTCTCTCGCGTCTTAAAGGACAAAACTTGGTGTCAGGAGGTGAGTCACGTTTCACGAGCTTTGTTGTTGTTGGTGGAAGTTTATTTTATATTGGTCATGACCTCGACCTCTGCTAGTCAGCAACCTTCTGGTTCATCGGCTGCTGCACCGATCTATACCACCACAGTACCGCTAGCCAAACCTCCAGATCCTCTTAATCTCGAAGACAGGTCACGTAGAGGCGATAACTGGTTACACTTTAAGAGAGCATGGCAAATCTATGAACGGGCGGCTGGGATAAGTCAAAAGGACGGCCCAGTCCGTGTTGCTCATTTTCTTAACATCGTTGGAAGAGAAGGAGTCCAATTGTTTGACACCTTTACCTTCGCTGAAGACGAAAGCGCTGACAATATTGATGACGTCCTGGCTAAATTTGAATCTCGTTGTTTGCCGCAGCGAAATCAGACGTATGAACGGTACCTCTTCAACAAGAGAGAGCAAGAACCAGGAGAAAGTGTCGATCAATATTGCACAGCACTGATGCGCCTTTCTGAACACTGTGGGTTCCTAACCCTAAGAGACAGCTTGATAAGAGACCGCCTCATCCTTGGAGTCAAGAATGATCGGTCACGCAAGAAACTTTTAGAGAAGAAAGATCTCACTTTGCATAACGCGTTGGATATCCTGCGAACACAAGAGCTAACTGATATACGCGCTTTAGACATGACAACTGAAGAAGCTAATGTGAATAGGGTAAAAGCCAAGAAAACGAAACCGCCTAAGACCCAGACTGAGGATACAACACCGCATAAACACACTTCAGGTAAGAAGCGGACTCCTCCGTGGAAGTCAAGAGAAAAAAGTTCTGGTAACCCCGACAATGTATACACACGAGAATGCAAGTTTTGTGGTACTGTTCACGAGATGAAAAAGTCAGCTTGTCCAGCAGTTGGCAAGAAATGCACCAAATGTGGCAGAGACGGACACTTTGCAAAAAAATGCCACTCTCGCTCTGTCAATCACGTACAAGATTGTGAAATCTACAGCCACAAACCCTCCCCCACATCAGCTTATGTAACGGCGTGCCTTAACAATAATGCCCAAGTACAACTTCAGATTGATACAGGTGCTTCATGTAATATTCTCCCCAAAAGTGCCTACATCCGGGCTACAGGAGACAAACAGTGTACAAACCTTGAACAGTCGTTTACAAGGCTCATCATGCACAACAAGACTGTAGTCTGGCCACTTGGTCAAATCCGCCTACTTACTGAACGGAAAGGAAGAAAATATGGAGTTCTTTATCACATTGTGAAGCAAGATTTGACACCCCTCCTCTGTCGAACGACGTGTGAAAAGATGAACCTGGTCAAAATCTTGGATGCTGACGTAAATGCGATTCACGACGAAAGAATTGACGTCTCGTCAAATGTTAGAAGTGATCCTATCCTATATGAATTTACCGATATCTTCACTGGAATTGGCTGCCTTGAAGGAACCTACTCCATTCAAGTGGACGAAGGTTTCCGCCCGGTGGTACATCCCCCTCGTAAAGTGCCAGTCCCACTTCGAGATACCCTCAAGTTAGAGCTGGATAACATGGTGAAGAGTGGTATCCTCACCAAGGTAGTTGAACCGACATCATGGGTCTCTAGCCTTGTCATAGTGAAGAAATCTAACGGGAAAATACGAGTATGTCTGGATCCTCGAGATCTTAACCGCGCAGTGAAACGCTCGCATTATCCACTTCCAACTATTGAGGAAGTAGCAACTCGCCTTAGTGGTGCTAAAGTCTTTAGCGTGTTAGATGCCAAATGTGGATTCTGGCAGGTACAACTTGATGAAAAGAGTAGTTACTTGACAACCATGAACACACCTTTTGGTCGCTATCGATGGCTCAGAATGCCATTCGGAATAAACTCAGCCCCAGAAGTATGGCAACAACAAATGCACGAGCTAGTGGAAGGACTCGCAGGTGTTGAAGTCATCGCCGATGATTTCCTAGTCTGCGGTTTTGGAGACTCTAATGAAGCTGCAATTGCCAACCATGATCAGAATCTCAAGGCTTTCCTCAGTCGCGCAAGAGAAAGAAACCTCACTCTCAACAGCGAGAAGTTGAAACTTCGACAGTCACAAGTTCCTTTCATAGGACACCTCCTTACAGCGGAAGGTCTAAAACCTGACCCGTCAAAGGTACAAGCTATAGTGGACTATCCAGTGCCTACCAATCTCGCTGAACTCAGAACGTTTCTGGGAATGGTGCAGTATCTGGCGAAATTCTGCCAACATCTGTCTACAGCATCACAGCCCCTAAGACAGTTGGAAAAGAAGGAAATAGAATGGCATTGGCAACACCCCCAAGATAAAGCCTTCAAGGAGATAAAAGAGCTCATCACTAAAGCCCCAGTCCTACAGTACTTTGACGTGAGTAAGAATGTCACTATACAGTGCGATGCCTCACAGTATGGCATTGGCGCAACTCTACTTCAGGAAGGACAGCCAGTTCACTACGCCAACAGGGCACTGACGTCGACAGAGCAAAATTACGCACAGATTGAGAAGGAGCTCTTAGCTGTTGTATTCTCTTGTGAGCACTTCGAGCATTACATTTATGGCAAGCACGTCACAGTCGAAACAGATCACAAGCCACTGATTGCTATACAGAAGAAGCCAATCAATACAGCTTCTAAGAGATTACAGCGTATGATGCTACGTCTTCAAAGATTTGACCTGAATCTCACTTACAAGCCAGGCAAAGAGATGTACATCGCTGACGCACTTTCTCGCGTTCTACCTAAGCAGTCAAAGGTACCAAATGCTAGCACCTCATCCTGCTATAAAGATCTAGAAACTGTCAACTTTGTTGAAGACTTATCGATATCAGAGTCGACACTTGCCAAGTTTCAAGTGGAAACGGCCAAGGATGAATCTTTACTAGCGTTGTCACAAGTTATACGCGCTGGCTGGCCTACAAAAACTTCCATGGTACCTACAAGCGCACAGCTTTTCTTCAAATACCGAGATGAAATGACGCTCCAAAATGGCCCAGTTTTCAAAGGAACGAAGATCGTTGTCCCAGAGAGCCTTCGCCGTGACATGATAGAGGAAACACACAAGTCCCATCAGGGACTCCAAGCATGCCTTCGAAGGGCCAGAGAGGTTTTCTTCTGGCCAGGAATGTCTGCACAACTCAAGAATCGTATTGATAAATGCTCTATATGCCAAAGTGTGAGACCTGAACAAGCCAGTGAACCTCTTCAGCCTCACCCAGTTCCTGACAGGCCATGGCAACGAGTTGGAACAGATTTGTTTACCTTCGAGAACCGAAACTACCTCGTATTAGTTGATTACTACAGCAACTTTATCGAGCTGGATCATCTTGCCGATACTACGTCCCAGACAGTCGTTCACAAGCTGAAGATGCATTTTTCGCGACATGGGGTACCCGATTACGTAGTTTCTGACAACGGTCCTCAGTACTCATCCTCAGAGTTCCGAAGATTTGCAGTAACGTGGAAGTTCACTCATATCACCACCTCACCACACTATCCACAAGCTAATGGGATGGCCGAAAGCGCAGTCAAAACCTGCAAGACTTTAATGAAGAAAGCTCTTCTGTCTCAATCCGATCCATATCTTGGTTTATTGGATCACCACAACACCCCCACTGCTGCGACAGGTATGTCTCCATGCCAACGACTTTTTGGTCGCCGAACTAAGACACTTCTACCCTTCTCAGAGTCTTTACTCAAGACTGACCAAACAGTTAGTGATCTTCTCAAAAGGGATCGTGTCAAGCAAGCGAAACATTTCGACCAACATGCTAAACAACTCTCAGAACTCAAATCAGGTGACATAGTGCGCATGAAGATGCCTGGAGAAACAAAGTGGTCAAAAGCAGTTGTTTCTTCTAAAGTGGCATCTCGCAGTTACAAGGTTGAAGTCAATGGTAGATTCTACAGGCGTAATCGCAAGCAGTTGCGTTCTACCATGGAACCACTTCAAGAAACCCCCTTCAAAATGGATGAAGATGACCTGACCGTTCCAGACAATCTGCAGGAACAGGACCAACCCCCTCCAGCAAGTTCTCAAGTAGGAACATCCATGTCCCCTCCAAGATCTCAACTACCCCCAACACCTCAAACAGAGCTGAGTGCAAGACCACCTCACGAAGCTACTACAACTGAAATACGGACACGACATGGACGATTGATCAAGCCACCTAAAAAGTTTGACATTGAGTTGTAGTAAAAAAAAAAAAAAAAAGAAAAATAGGAAAAAGGGAAAGATGTTATGATATGCAAAAAAACCTTCCGGACATCAACGTTTGCCTTTTTCTTTCTTATGTAACTCTCAACTGTTATGTAACTTTCTGGACTGGTTATGTAATCACTTCGGACTACTCACGTGTCAGTTCTCGGGTTACACGACAAAAACATTTATAATAAGAGAGTCGCTATCGCGTTGTTGTTGTTTCGTTAGCTCTAAAGGTAACCTGCCTCTCAAGTAATTAAAGTTTGTGTTCAAAGAAGCTTACTGGACTCAGACTCACTATCTTGCTCTCTCGCGTCTTAAAGGACAAAACTGCCTTAATGTCTGATGTGGAAGCATTGTTTCACCAGGTATTCATCTGGCCAAGTGACTGCAAAGCTCTGAGCCTCTTGTGGTGACCAGACAGAAATCTCAACAATCAACCAGAAGAATACCAGATGATGGTTCATCTGTTTGGAGACACATCCTTCCCAAGCTGCGCAAACTTTGCATAGTAGAGAACAGCAGAAGACAACAGAAGACAACAAAGAAGATTTTGATCCCCTAACATTGAAACTGTGAAGTGCAATTATTATTATTATGCAACAACTGGTACATCAAGAAGGTCATCTTTCTTTGAATCTGTCATGGATTAACCAATCAGTGCATCTAGATCAAAACAGGTTTAATTTGACTCTTCATCAACAAGCTTGATGAAAAAAAGTAAAAAGATATAGACTAATAAATCTCACAAAGTTTTCCTCAACTATCTCCAGCCCACATGAGTGTGAGGAAGGTGAGATCTATTACTTAATAAGTTGTGTGTAACATGTGGTCAACTTCCATTGTTCTGAACAGTTTTCAGCAATTTTTTTAACTTTGTACAGTTTCTGTTTGACTGCAGGCGTAAGACATTACATACATAGTTGTTGATTTATTTTTGCTCTGATTTAGGTTACTTTCTATATCGAATAATTTTTTCTTTGCTTTTTGCCTGTTCAGTGTTTTTAATGTACACTGATTTCCTTGAGATAAGTGTTTTTCACATGAAAAAGCCAGTTGGAGGACCTCACCACCTCCTCAACACACAAATAAAGCAGATTCAGAGATACCATGGTCTGGACATTACACAGAACATTCTATCAACCCAAGTCCATCTAATAGAAATAAATGTAGCTGTTTACACCGTGAAAAAGAATATTATCACTATCTTACACCACTCTATCCAAGCTGAAGATTCAGCAAAGCAACACAGAGTTTGTCCTCCTGACAAGAACTCCTGGTGTAAGTGACAACAAGATCTAGTAACAAGAATGTTGACCTATAAAAGGAATAACTGTCTGCCCAAGGTCTTTTTGGAATTGTTGCACTCCACCTTCAAGACATTAAGTGAAACAAAGCTCTAGGAATGGTGTGCACATGGTATAAAAACAGAACTGAAATCAGTGCATCAATTCCCTGGTTTAGTTTCAGTGCCCAAATACATGTATTTTTACCCAAACATTTTATTTTTCACTAGTTTGTATGCTTGCTAATTTTTAAAGCATGTAATGAAGTAAGTTTTAGTCGTAAATCATTCTATACTTTCTTGATAATTATTGTTATTAGTGTCCATCCTCATTAATTGTAAATTAACTCAGATTAGACTTCTAGGAGAAGAAATAAACTACTGTCTATCCATGGATACTGGAAAAAGACAAAGGCAAAGAACCTTCAAGTCAACCAACAAGTAAAGCATATCTAATTTAGACCAAGCATGCAGATGAGAAATTAAAGTAGAGAAGATATCATCTGTGAAACCTGCCTAATACAACAAATGCAAGTCAGGCATACAAGTTCATGCTTGTGGGCCGATCTGCATTAGCAAAAAAAGTTGTTCGTTTCGACAAAATTTCTGTCATCACCAACCATCTACAAGTGCAGATGGTTTGTGGCAACTTGACAAATTTTGGCCAAAGCAGACTAATCTTCAAACTTACCGCCAACAAAATTTCTCCCAGGTAAAAACTAGACACAATCATTTAAATAGACAAAATTTCGTTTATCCTGTCATTCATATGTCATAACCACTTTTAACCATATAAATTTAGCATCTCAGTTGTTTCTCGTGTTGCGAAACTAGATTTTAAGATTTTCACAGAGGACAAAATGAATCCTAATGGTTGAAATTTAAACCCAATGGCAAGCTATTCTTCTGAAAAACCGAATTCTGTAAGGTGCTGGATTGTCCCCTTTACAATGACCGGCACAGCCATCCACATGTTGCAGGGAGATTTTTGGAGAATGGAGCAATTTTTCAAACACTTCAGTTTCCATTCGACAAAGTAGAAGCAGAAGTCATTAAACAAACAGAGTCACAAACACAACCACAAGCCCAAACGACTGGAAGCGGCACTAAAGGAGAAGGGAAAGGAAAGGCTAGCTATGAAGAGTGGACAAACAAGGAGCAAAGTTTTCTGGTTGATCTCTGGGCTAAAAAACATGACCATCTAGAAAGCAAGGATGCAAGGAAAGTTTAGCTTGAAATCTGCGATGAGATTGAAATGAGCTTTGGCACCAAAAAGACAGCCGAAAAATGCTAGCAAAAGATCAAGTATCTGATTGACAAATATAAAGACGCAAAGTCATGGAGCAAGAGTCACACAAGAGGTCACATAGTTAAAAGTGTTTTCTACGACAAAATAGACTGATTTCTTGGAACACGAGATATTGTTACCATGAAACACGTGGTTAAAGCAGGGACAAGCACCACTTCTCCATCTTCTCTGAGTGCAAACCCTCCAAGTGATCATGATGGCTCACAGCCAAGCACGAGCTGAACACCAAGTCCTCCAGAAAGTAGCATTGCTACTAGTGGCACCAGTGGGACCAGCAATGAAATCTCTGATGCTGAAGTCAATCTGGCCAGTCCCAGCAAACAGTGCTGGAAAGAAAGGAAGCGCACAACAAAGAGGACAGTGCCGACCGAAGACACCAGAGAGGAAGAGGCAATTTCCATCAAGAAAAGCCTAGAATCCATAGAAAAGCAAGGCATAAAGCTTATTCATTTATGGAGAGTGTGCAGCAGAACCACAACAAACAATTAGAAATGATGGCATCCTTCATGGGCTCTCTTCTGGAAGCCATAAAGGATAAAAAATAAATGCCTAGCAGTTTACCTTTTTATCAATGGACTGTTAAGTCTGATGATTTTATTTTATTACATTGCTTTTACTTTATTAATATCATTTTCGAGTAAGGAAACTGTTGTGATTACTGTAATATGGTTTGATTCAGTTTACAATATTACAAAACAGTTTCGTCTTTTTGATCGTTTACAATCATAGGAATATATTTGAGTTCCATTTCAAATGATCAGACGATTTATTAAAATAATTTTAGAGTGAAGAACGGGTCATGGATTACATGCTTTGATTAAATTTATTGTAATTTCAATCGTTTTGTAAAAGTAAAAAATTAAGAACACAACAGCAATAGTAAGCAATCATAACTTAACTCTCGATTTTTTTGGTTTTTTTTTTTAATAGTTCATTGAAATCGTAAGGGTATGAATTTTTTGGACTCATAAATTACATTTTCATGATTGCAAAGAAAGAATATCAATTACAAGTTGTTCAGTCACGCATTTGCAATGTACTCTCTTGACACACTTCGAACGTCATCCCCATCCCTTATAACATCATTGTTGTTGCTTTCATGTCCTTGAGCTTGAGGGTCATCATTTTCATCATGATTCCATTCGTCTTGATTCAGCAGACAAAAGTTGTGAAGGACTGCACAAGCAACAGGGATTTCATTGGCAAATGAAATCTTACTATCCAGCCATTTCTCCAGTATACACCAGTGCTTTTTTAGCATCCCAAAAGCTCACTCTACAGCCACCCTGGCACCCAACAAAGCTTTATTGAAAGCTCTTTCCTCTGGATCTCTCGTTGCTTCAGGAAATGGTTTTTGAAGCCAGGAGGCAAGTGGGTATGCGCTGTCTCCACCTAGATGGGGTTTGATATCATTATCCCCAATTTACACAGAATCACCTGTCAGAATCTGATTGTGCTCTGCAAGATCAAATATTGTATTATTTTGTAAAACTCTCGCATCATGCATACTGCTTGGAAAGCCAGATGCAAAGTCAAGGAAGTGTTTCCTGCCATCGACAGTAGCTTGAACGATGAAGTCGTGTTTTTGGTAGTGACTGAAATAGTCCACAGCACTATCTGGAGGGGCAGCTATTCTTATATGGGATCCATCAATTACACCAACAATGTTTGAGAAATCAGAAACATCTTGAAATGTCTCTATGCAATGCCGTGTTTCTGCCTTTATGATGGGAAACTTTATATAATCATTCCTGAGGTTGAAAAGGGCTTCCACAACATCTCGTACTGCTTCTAGAACAGTCTACCTTTTAACGTTGAAAACCAGCCCAATACTTTAGTACGAGTTGCTGTGATTTAGACAGTACAAACCAAGTACGAGAACTTTTTCTGGAGCATTGCAGTCATGCAATCATTCCACAAGTTACAGCCAGCTGCAAGACATTCAACAAAATATCAAAGGTACATCGGTTCATTCATAGTTGCTTTCTGAAATAATCCCCAGGAATCCTTTGGTCATTGTAGTGAGTCTCAAACCAAGACTTTTTGGAAGTTTCCAAAAGTATGGGTTGTGTCAATGTGCCCAGCATCTCTGTCTTCGACAGTATTCAATCGTTAAGAGGGCCTCTTGATTTCGAAGATATTGATGCCTCAACAACAGGCACACCATAAGGAGTATTTCATCCGCCATCTGATCAATATTTACAAGACAGAGGAATGCAACAAGTAACAAAATTTGAATGTACTCCATTATCCTACCTGACAAAGTCTATGTTTTGGCGTGCAGCAGAATTGAATAAATTATAATGAAATATAATATTGACAATGTTAGCACAATTTGAAGACTTTAACCTTGTCAATGCGGATGCAACAGACAAAAGAAAAATTGTCACCACAAAATTTGTCCTTGGATTTTTTCATGGACAATTGCAATTTTGTCTGTAAGTGGGGATTGGCCCTTTCTTTGTCTAGTGTTCCTTTTCGTTAACTAAATTCCCCCTGGGAGAGACTTCATGTGTCTGTATTAAATGCCAAGGTTAATGGTACCACTCAAGCACCAACCAAAGTACAGAACAGGGAACAATCAAACTTTCCAAAGACGGCTCACAAGAATTGTAAGAAAAAGATGCCCTTTTATACCATCTACATAACATAACATACTTTATTTGCATGTAGGTCATTAAAAATGGCAGCCAAAAAGCAGATGTGCACCTAAAAACTAATATCTGAAAAATTAAGTGAAAGATAATATTCACAAACTAAAGAAGCTAATTAAATTTAATTACAGTAAATAAAGTAAGGCAAAATCAGAAGTTTCAATAATCAAGTTTCCCTGAATTCCATTGAAGGAGATATTATCTAAAATGTCACATTTTGCTTTGAGAGTTCATTTAAAGATTCAATGTTAAGTGTGCTTTTTAAGAATGCAGGTAAGTTATTCCATAATATACAAGCTTGATGAAAGAAGGAAGAGCACAGAAGGTCACATTTGGGGCGCTGCACGTAGAGTTTAAGGTTGTCTCTATATCTTGACAAGGAGTATTTCGTGAAGAGAGAAATAATACTAACCGAAGTGCTATTGTAGAAGGCTTGGTATCCTCAAGGAGCTGAAGTGACTTTGAGGATCTCCACAGAGCAATAGAATACGTAACACTTGGGACTACATGTATGTGTAGAAAAGCAAATTTCTAATCTCAACTTGTCATAAATATCAGCTTTACATAAAAGAAGTATTTAGTAACTAAGATATGTATTAGCTTAGATCTTATACTTCAAATTTGATCATGAAAAGTTTAAAGATTATGCATAGTATTAAATTTTTAAAAAAATTGCTGTTAATTTCACACAATTCAGCTTATTAGCTGCAATGTAATATTGTGCACATATTGTGTGCTTAATAACTCCATTTTACCTATCAGATCTTTCTCCAGCTAAGAATTCTACCAAAGTTAAGGCAACATTATGTAAATCTGGTCTTTTTCCACTCAAAAACTCAAATCAAATGAGACACTTATACAAGACTCATGGGGAATTTAATGCAGCTTTTTTGTTGAATTCCTTAGCTTTTTGTTCTGCAAGTCATGGTGCAAATGGTCAAATTGAAGACTTACCAAAAGCCTATTTGTAATAGGATTGAAAATTTCTGTCGCAACTGAACAACGACATTTTGTTTAGCTTTAATATTTTTTGTCTTGTTTGTAGGCATTGTGTGCCATTGCTAGAGTGATATTCAAGTCATGTGATTTACACGCCTTTGAAGTTGAGAAATGTACAAAAATAAATGGTTGAGTTCTAGAAAACATCCTCATTCTTGTGGTTGAAGTGCTTTACACAACAACCTTGCAAGGTACACTGCTTGTTCCTGCAAATGTCAGGAAACTAACCCCTGAGGAAGATGATCTAAAGAAAGAGTTTGCTGTGGAGCTCCCCATGCCCCAGATGTTTGAGCAAGAGGTGAGCCTTTGGTGTTTGATAGGAGTCAGCGATGTGATCATTTTTTTCAGTAGCCAACCAAAATGCAGTTTGAAAATCTGCATGGTTATGAATCGCTATAGTGTGCCATGTTAGGTTATACATCAATTTTCTTTCTCACTGCAAGCATTACAAAATGTTTTCTTCTTGTCTGTAGAATCATTTGGGTTCACGGGTTACCCATTGGAACGACGTCCCATGACATAACCATGGCAGAGGAACAACTCATAAAATCTGTGGCTTGCTGCGATGAACAGTTCTTTCCGAACATATCCACCATTCTCCATCTAATTCTTACATTGGGATGCTAAAGGCCACAGAAGAATCACCCTTACATTCAATTACTTTGTATTTCCCTGATCCTTTGGCAACACTTAAGATAAGTTAGACTTGTACTTTCTACTGGACTGAGTGTTTCCATGTGACACCTTAGGTAAAATATGCAATCACACAAGGAGTATGAAATAATGATCCTGAAAGTAATTACTGCCTCCTTTACAATCCAATTAAAAAAAGGAGGTAATTTACATGTCCAATATTTGATTGATAGTGTTGGCTATTGTCCGAACCCCAAATTCTATTGTAAAATTAAATCCTAGCACATCTTTTGAATAGTGCCTTGGTTGGAAAATTTTGGTGGTTACAGGCCTGACCACTTGAGTTAAAACAGAAACCATATGGTCTTGTAACAAACAAGTTCATGATATGCATATTGTATCAACAAGCCATTAAGTGAAGTAAATACTTGTTGTACAAAAATTGCTATCCTCTTTCCTTGTCTCAGTAGACACCAATAAGAGTACTAACATACAGTCTTGGTTTGTATAGGTTCTCTCGATTTCTGAAAATTTGAGGAAAAATTTGATCTTGCTGGTCATGTCTGGGGCATGGGGAGCTCCACAGCAAACTCTTTCTTTAGACCATCTTCTACCTTTAAAAGCAAAAAATGTTTCTCACATCCACTTAGATCATTATCATAAATGTTCTTTTTGTGATACATCTGCTTCCTTTTTATGCCTGTTTCATGAGATCAAAAGTTTGTTTTTCAGCTTGAGGTGTTTATAATCTCAATTACAAACTTCACTTCTATGGATGCTGATTTCTTTATTACGACAGTCTTTTGAGTGCAGATTTATCTGAGAATAATACATTATAGAGAATATGTATACTCTTAACAACTAGGGAATTTATTTCTTCTAAGTCTAAGTTATAAAATACCTTGTAAGTAATAGTTTAAAGACGGAATTTATAAAAATAATCAAATGGCATCCACTTAACTGTAGTGAGAATATTTTCATCATTCGTGTAATTTGGTCGCTTATGTATTAACCTGGCACAGATGTATGTGTTATGTCAAGAATAGACCTTTTAACAGTTCCTGGCACCATATTGGATTAGTAACCGCGCATACACGATACACTAGGGTTGACCCGGCGGTTCTTTCATACAGCTGATCTGCTGACATTTCACAATCTAATGCACTTTTCACTGCAATTTCTCCCTTCAAAATAGTTCTTTAACACAACAATATGGAAATTTCATCATTAGATGACATCCAGAAACTTGAAGCAAAAGATCCCAGGGAGATTCTAAAATCTAATTTAAAATCAACAGGCTGAATTAGAGCCGACTTAGTGTTGAAAGTTTATGCTTTGCTGATGCAACACGTCCTTCCATCGAGTAGTGGAGAAAACCAAGAACTTCTTACAGATGTCCAGGACCTAGAACAAAACCAGAGCGACTTCAGATACGAAGCAACTATGGTAAGCATTTCAGCCCTTGGATGGGTGAGTAATCTCCATAATTTACCTGAGATGAATTTCAGTCAGCTTTACAATTACCACGTTGTTTCACAAGAATATTGCCACATCATGTTGAGAGGAACGCATCATAGGAAGTACCACAGAAGCTGTTCAGGATGGCTTAGAAAGTGAGGCAACGACTGCAGCTCTTTAGGTAGAGGAGATTTGTTATTGATGCTGTTGTTGATGTGGTACTTGTTGTTGTACCATATTCTTCAGTTAAAGTTGTTCCCATTTTGTTCACCAAGATGTCTTTTAGTTTGCCATTTGTACATTTTATCTTACAGGAAACTATACAATAGAGCCTGTAGAACCATTTGATTATAACCCTTGTTTCTATCAACCCATGAGGAAAACTGAAACTAACAGATGTAATAATATTTTCATACCCATCTGGTTCAGGACAACTTATGCTCGTGATACATTGAAAACCATTTCAGTTTGTGACTCATGGTAATTTGTTAGGTGGCAAGACACCATTGAAAGAATTAGACCAAAATATTACACAATTTAAAAACTCACAGAAGTGACTGATTCATGTAACTTCTCTAAACACTATCCAGCAAACAGATAACGTTAATACTGAAACTTATCAGGCAGAAGTTATCTTGATCTTACATCAAATTCTTATAACTTATTTACAAGTAAATGTGTAGCAACTAGAAGGGAGAATTGACAATCAGATCTTGGGTATTTAAGGGTTAAAGGAAGAGAACAGAAATGCTTCCTCTCAGCTACTGATCTCAACAATGCTAGTCCTTTACACACATTTAATTTTCCGTCGGTGATAAACATTCAGTGAATTGATATTCCCATTCTTAGCACTTAGAGGCCTTCTGACACAAAGGTTTGCTAAACTAGTTCTTATTGCATTGTGTTAACCAATGTTATGATATAATTTTGAGATGTAAAGAAGATACTTAAAAGTTTGAGAAATATATCCAAATCAAGGTATTTATTTTATCCCGTTATAGTTATCATAAGATTTGTTTGAAAGAGAATCTTTCAGACCATCGAAGTGTGTGGGAAATTATTTTTTGTGAGACTTCTATCAAACTTTTTATTATGAGGACAATTTTGTGAATATTAAAATTTAGTGTCATAGTTCATCTATGTCAAGAACTCTTTTAGTTGGAGAAACTCACTTTTTCTTTTTTTCAATCTGAAGCATCAAATTGATTGATACATAAAGCACAAAAAATATTTTTTGAGAGTTCCATGTGGCATCCATAGTGGATTACTATGCTATCATAAAAAACAAAAACAACAACTACTGAAAACTGCTTTTGTCACAATTGCTACCAAATTTGAGTCAGTTTTCTGGGTCTGCCATAATAAGTGAAAACTCTGAAGATAGAGTGTTGGTTATTTTATTAAAAGCAATTACTTTCCAAGAGTTTCTTTGCTGGGAGTGTTTTAGGCAAGCCATGTAGTAAACAGGTGATTAGCAATGAACTTCTTGACTTGCTGCCGAAATAAAAAAAACTCTACTGAACTTAAAACAATTCAGGTACCTGCTAGAAAATTTGTACTAATTTTGCAACAATAGTTACCCTCATCCATAATTCACAGAGAACAAGATAAGTATAGAACGATAAATACTTAGCAAAAATACATGCCTCCGTGCATAAACTTGAAGTGAAAGCTCGTAGGCAAACCATTGGGGCCATAAAATGTATTTGAATAACCAAAAGCGGCACACTGCTTTCCTTTCTTTGTGGGAGAAAAATTAGCTTTATCGAGATTTCGGATAGGACCATCCATTTTCCTTAAAAATCGAACAGTTTTACTGCCCACGTACGAAGCGCTCACTGAGATTTAACGCGAGTCAACCCCAGCCCCTAACCGTGCGCGGTTACATTTCCAATATGGCGCTGGGAACTGTAAAAAGGTCTATTAGAATGTTTGTAGGAATAAAAATTTGGATAAATCAAATATAAGATGACTCACCACGTTTGGCTCACCAAGTGTTCGTATTTTCCACAAGCTTCGCCTTCGGCCACAAACACTGCAAACAGGACGGAACCGAAGCATCCGATCTCACTCGATATGATTTTCGCTTCAAGATCTTCGTCCGCGTGAGGTCGTCCCTGCTTCATTACGACCCTTTTGTCACCAGCTAAAACCCTACCGGTATCAAATCTTTTAGTTAGATGTTTCCCAAGTTGACAATTAACCGAAGCACGAGACTAACAAGATCAGAGGTGTAAAAGCAGTGATTATGTTTAACATTCTATGTGAACAAGCCTCTAACAGTTTTGAAAGATGCTAACTTTTCCATCAAAAATAGCCCATCCTCCGAGTTAAGAACTTAAACTTTTATTTGGAAAAATCAGCCAGAAATTCATCGAAAGGATGTTACCTACATTGTGCCTACATTACTATTATTACTACACTAACCTCAAAACAACGCACGTCGCCTGCTGATCGTACCTTTACGAAAAATTAATTCCCAGACCCCTCGCATCGTTTGAAACCTGTTGGCAGCCCCACAAGGTGGAACCAAATAATTTCAAGGGTTATCGGGTTTGATTGGGACTCGAGAAGCTGAGCGTAAATCTGTTTCACTGGAAATTAATATGCCCCCACTTTTAACTCGCTAAAAGATATAGGTCCTTGTTTTAAACAATTACTCTAAAAGCTTTGGCGAGCCTTGTAAATTTTTACGATCATTGTGAACTTCAGTTTATCACAATGCGAGGCTTTAGGTACATAGGCTTGGTAATCTTATCAATATATATATATATATATATATATATATATATATATTTAAGATTATGTACAATGTACGATTAGGTACAAATTTGAAACAAGATTGAAACAATGAAAAGTACAAAGTCGTTACATTTTTATAATAGGTTGTGTACAGTGATGGAACTTCGAGTTTGTTGTGCCCAACATAAGTTAAACTTCTCGTCCATCGCTTGTTGATCTCTGACATCGAACTAAATCGTAGCCCAAGAAGGGGGCTCGTTGTCTTTTACAGTCTCGTCGAGCTTACTAGTAGTTCTGCTCACTAATCGATGATATATCTATTTCACTTGGTGCCAGAAAAATTCTAAGCTCTTCTGTATGAGTAGTTAATTTATTAATAATCAAAAAGTCGAAAAGGCTAATTGAAAACCACGTTTAGATGGCAATAATGATGTAGGTTCTTTACCACTTTCATTTAGTATACGGGATTCAGCGTTGCTTGTAGTGCACTAAGTAGGTACGAAATTCGTGGAAAGTGTGCAATTTCGACGATTGGTTGTTTGAAAGTTATTAAAAATGTTCCAAATTACCTTTGAAATTAAGATACAGTCCTCCCTTGTTTAGACCATTCTGTGTTTTTTTGGCGCTGGATACGTTTCCATCTATTCTGACGGCAGTAGCTCTTTAGATGTTTATTCGCTTTTTTCTAGCTCTGCTCCATTGAATTCATCACTTCTACAAGTAAGCTCAGATATAGCGAGGGTGGCATCGGACGAGTTTTCGATTTGTCTACGAACGATTTGGCATCTTGCAAAGGTTTTTATGTTTAAGGCCATTGGTGCCGTCATGGAGAACAACTCGGTGCGATGAATGTTCCAGGTAAGCTCTGAGGTTGTCCTTCATAATTTTATAATGGCCTTAGAGAATAGTTTGACCCTTATGCGATAGCCTACGCCTTTTTCCAGCTTTGTACAATGGATAGCTCGTTATTATGGAGACTCCAATTAACAGGGTTGTACTTGTGATAGCCAAAAATATCGTTACATGTCCAACTTCACTTCCAAAATGGCCAAACGAAACGAAGTGAAGTCATTCAAATGGAAGCAGTCGCTATAAAAAAATTACAAGTCATAAGTTATCACGATTATGGTTAAAGAAATTGACAAATGAGGAAAAAAAAATGAAGGACGGCAAAAGATACTTACAAACGTCATACAAGATCCGGGTCCACTAGGAAATTAAAGACGATTTAAAGCGACGTAAAGCGATCGATAGAGACGGTTTAAACAGTTAGGCGGTTTAAACAGTTAAACGGTAGATCTTAATGAACTAATACAAGCGACATAGACAAAAGGAAATTATTCAGGAAAAAGTATCGGAACATTGATGAAAGTTATGCGCGTAGAACAAAAGGTCTGGATAAAATGTGACAAAAGAAGAGTTCGAATTTGTAAAGATACGCCAATCGAATTTTTGGCGGCAACAATAATGGAATTATCGGAGATCTTGGCATTGGACTGAGTCCCATTTTCATTGTTCCTTTGTTTTCGTGTTTTATTATTTTTCTTTTTCTTGCCAAGAACTTTTTAGTCGTTGCGCATTTGTATTGTCTGAGGATATTTCTGACTCCTCGTCATTCATTGGATCTGTCCTGCCACTATTAGAACTTTTTGACCTGTTAGATCAACTGGCACCTACCATTTGGTTGACTGCTTCTCTCGAAACAATTACAAGGCAAATGACCTTTCTTTAACTTATGGCTATTTTGACTCTCTCAAAGATGAAATTAAAGCGCGTAGCCCGTTATTCTCGATTTGTTATTCCTTCAATTCACCAGAGGACTGCTTGGAGTCTTTATAATTTTTTTGTGGAAACAACAAAGAAGCAGAAGCTGATTGGGAAACCCCAGTTTTGAAAAGATACATGCAGAGAGGTATATATATGACGTGCCCAGCTTTTCATCAACATGAAGAAGCCAGTATAACTATTCCGCGGAAATTTTGGAGACACATTCCAATAGTACCCTTTACAAAAGATGACGATCATACTTCGAGCCTTAAAAAGTACAACTGTCCTTGTTCAATGTTTTTTTGTGGAACTGGCCACGGTTAACAGCTTGAAAAACTTTGAATGTCTAAGGTTAATGTCTGCATTTATGAAAGTCGTTCAGACAAAATCTCTCATACACAAGAAGAATTCTTGGAATCCAGTATTCAAGACAGAGACAGTTTAAACAGTCAGGCGGTTTAAACAGTTAAACGGTAGATCCAAATGAACTAATACAAGCGACATAAACATTACGAATATGCTAGCAAGCGATTCATAGAAGCGACTGTATGTATTGTCCAGATACCTACAACGTGTTATTGACATATATAAGTTAAGTCTCCTCATGAGCTTACTAAACTGCCGTTTTTTAGATGTTGCCAACTTAAAAGGTAAAATGAATATCTCCTACCATTTCTCGTTAATGCCTCTAAACATAGACAAAAATAGGCGACAGTGCAGAGGATGATTATTTTAGAGAGTTAAAAATAATGGTTTTATCTGCGGTTTTATCTTGATACATAGATTTAGCCAAGCCTAACAACGTGAGTTGCTCTTTGACTGCAACCGTTCCTCAATGAAAAGAAAATCGTTATTAACGAATATGTATCTTACTTCTCTAGGCCTCAGTCCTACAATAAAAAAAAAACACAACAGCAAAACTGTCGCCTCAAAGGTTTAAAAATGAAAGAGTTTCTATGCCCGACCTGCTCCCTGAAAAATAAACCCTATCCTTCTACTGTCAAGGTCCCTAAAACTTATTTCAAAATAACTTGAACTCTTAACAGAATAGGCTCATTTTGTCTTCTTTTGCCTCCGTGTTTTGGTATCCAGTATCAATAACATCATTGTCTAAAATGAAACAAGTGCATGTTCAAGAGGCAAGGAAAAGGTTATCAACTGACGGTAACATGTTCAGAAAACTAAGACAAGATTTGAATCCAGGGAGGATGCACGTAATATTAACGGGAAAGTATCTAGCATTTAAGAATAGCATATGACCACTTAATGGACAAAATTAAGCGAAAGTGAAGTAATTTTCTATTTTATATGACATTCTGTTTATATGACAAGAAAAAGCGCATAAAGAAATCATCTTTAAAAGTGATTCACCGCATGCACCTTTGGGAATATGTGATGAACGAAGCAAGAATCATCGTTTGGCCATTACCTGAACTTATCCTCTACGTATTCTGCGACACAAACCATCTTTTCTGGAAAGAACGGAGTAATTTATTCAGTGGTCATCATGTCTACGTGTTCTGATTGTTATGAAAATGAATAAATTAGCACTGGATGTTGTTTTGTTTTATTCTTACTATACTGAGTCATTTTTCAAAAATGCTGGTTGCCCATTTCTGATTTAAGTGACGGTCCTTCTTTATAACAGTACGTTGGAAAACTATTTCATGTTGAAAAGGCCAGCCAATTGTTTCAACTTAGAGCGAAGTAAATTCAAATTTGAATAAATAATGTTAGCAAATATCACTTTCCATGAAAACTTTTTTTGTTTTTTTCATAGAGGGGAATACACTATGTCAACATTTAGTAGTAGAGACTCTGTTGTCACGTTAATAAGAACAAACGATCATCCGGTATAAACAGCTGATCAGTCTGACGAATATTTGTAATGGAGCTTATTAATTAATGTTATCCGGTTAATTTTTAATGTCTGTTTGGTCAAATACAATGTAAATTTCTAACTTTTTCCTAGAGTGATAATGTAGAACATTCAAAAGCTCAAGAACAACATAAGTAAAACAGTAGCTGAAGAAAGTTTGGGTGAAACAAAGAGAAATAAATCATAGTCTTTGATCAATGATAGAAATATCTGTAATATTCAAAATGATCGATATCGGTAAATGGTTTGAACCCGGAGGTAACCTGTAATAGTGTAGTTTGATCGTGCGGGCGTACTGACTAACATCAAAGACAGAGACGAACCGAGGAACAGACAAGGAGCAGTATATAAGATCTGTTGCTCCGACTACCACGCCTTCTACATCGGTGAGACCGGCAGAAACCTCACAACTAGACTGACTGAACACAAACGAGCGACGAGGAAAGGCGATGTCAACAATCACATTGCTGAACATCACCGACTTACGAACCACACTATTGACCGGGACTCTACGCAATACCTAACCTACAGCACCAACTACTTTCAACGACTGACCCTGAAAAGCTGGTTTACTAACTTGGAACAGACTCCCCTCAACAGGTGTCAACCACTACCGGCACCATACAAACGACTCATCCACGACATTAACATTACAAACGAACCGAGCAGAACGACCTAACTTCACTAACGGATCCAAACCGACCAATCACAACTGACCTACGCCACTTGAGTCTTACAGCCAATAACATCGCGGCAAAACTGACCAATCAGTGTACACAAACCGGACTAAGTACATTCGACTGACAACAACCTTTCACTTGACTCTGATGATGACTTCCGCTCGGGTTGTCGAAACGTCAGTCACCACTACCGACAACAGTCCTTCTCAGGACTACTCTCACCCGCACGATCAAACTACACTATTACATGATCGATATCCTTAGGTTGTTTTGCTTCGTAATAACGGCAATTAAAAACTACAGTAAATAATACATAAGGTGCAGGCATAAAAAAGTTGCCGTTAAGAATCCAGGATAATGTAGCTCGCAAAGTCAGAGGAACTTATCGGCAAAATCCAGCATGATACTAGAATTTACTTTGGTACTTTTTTCTAAGATAAAGGCTCCAATAGCTAAATGTATCGAGATAACACACGAGATGTATCAGAGAAAGATTGATTATCGTCCTTGCCGTAAATCCCCTAACGCACACTGTATTTTTCCTTGCACTGTCACACTGCAAGGTACTGCTACTGACTCAGACAAAAGAGCCTAAAGGAACTCAATGCACCTGTTTAAAGGATCAAAGTTCTCAAAACGGAGGGAAATAACCGATTCAGTCCCTACCAAGAACATGTAGGTAAGTAGGGTGTAAATTTAAAACTTTACGAAGACATGATGAGTATATGAGATTGCCTAGCTCGATTTGTCTCAGTGGAACCTTATTTTACTGACGAATAGAGGTACTACCTATAATAGTTGAGCTACTGGAGTTTTTGCCAAGGCTAACCCTCAAACGTATCCTCTTTATATACTCTTTTTAGGTATACTTTGATTCTGGTCGGAAGTGGAAATCTGATACTAAAGAAAAGAAACTAGTTGATGCGAAAAGAAGAGGTTATGTGGAATAGCTTGCCAGTCTAAAAACTTACTGATTCAGATCAGTCATATTTTCCGTGGTGGCGATCACAAAAATTATTTTTCTATTCAAAGTCGACTAAGTATATATAAGAGAATATAAATAAACAGTTTGCTATCTGACATGGTTTGGTGCTACTCTGGTGTACAAATTTAATAAATGGAACCGAAGAAGTTAGAATTCATAGACCCAACGTTTCGACAATCCTGTCTAGTGTCTAAGGAAAATCGAGTCCTCTTTCCGTTTGGACAGAGCAGCATTAAATATTTTGGTGCTAAGGGCTCGGAGGCAAGGTAGGAATGGATGGGAAATCTTCTCCTTCGCAGTTCTAGACTACCAAAGGATTGGAGTACCATGGACGAGTTCTTCATAACTGTTTAAAAAGGGTTGTGCAGGGACAGCCTTAGTTATTTCTACAAAATAACAAAAGTACCCAAATTACCAAGAGGATAAGTACCAAACATTTTCTTGCCTCAATTGTAGGAAAACAGATGGCTGAAAGAAAGTTACCAGACGGCTTCCGTAAGGTCAACAGTTACAACTATCCAACAATTACATGCTACGAAGAAAACTATAGTGAGAGACATATCATACTCATTTACTTCTTTGCCAATGGAACGATACTCAGTTTCAATTACCTGTTTGTTATTTGTATAAAGCATGTACCCTTTCGCTCGAGAATCGCCACCAATCAAATTCTGGTTTTGCATCATTAAATTGAGATCGCCTTTTTTCTCCGCGTTTTTCATTTGAAATATTTCGTCTCTCTGCTTACATGGCGAGGGAAAAATAATAACATTAGAGACGAGGAATAAAAAAAAACCGAGAATAAAACAATGGTGAGACACAGATATGAAGTGGTGGATGGTGGCATTTTTATCATTCTAAGCTCTTCACGACACATTAAGGGAAGGCAAACCCCGGAGACAGCTGATCGTCAGTCACTACTACCAAGAGAAATTGGCAAAAATTTCACAGCAAGAGGCTCTTCCCTTCCGGAGCTTGATCTCTGTTCAACAATTCTAATTTGAGTGTTTTTCCTTAGCAGCCTCAAAGCTCTTAAGAAGTGAACTATCGTTTTTGAAAGTGTTTCTGCCTTTCATAAGAACGTTAAAAGGGAAACTCAGCGCTTTTTTAGTTGCAAGAGATGTAACGCTTCAGCTTCAGGAAATTAGGTGGAAAGTTGAAAATACCATAATTTTTGTTCACGCAATTCTGAATGCATTAAAGGTATGATAATTAAAATCTTGGTTGAAATTACCTAGTAAGGAATTACTTGCAGATAATGGGCCTTTCCACTCTGTGAAGATAAAGACTTGTCACGCAAAATGTTTGCTCAAATTCCTGATTTTAAGTTCCCTAGAGCATGCTATTTGTACGACTCATTCTTTGAGTGCTAAAAATATGCAGTTGCATTGAGTTTAAGGTAAACCAAAACTGTTTCCTTCTTTTGTAAAGCCTGGCCAGCCGCAAACATTAGGTCTTTGCCCCAGCACGACTGCTGTCAGTAACTCAACCCTCAGTTCAGTTGGTGGTGTTACGATTCTTGTCCAGACCCCAACAATGGCAGCACCCTCGGCTATAATACTTTATGGAGTTGCTGTGAAAGCATCCACTATGCTGAAGGATTTTTATACTGACATTGTCGTAATGCAAGTGGACTTTTTGAAAGTAGCAAAGATCTTGTGTCCTTGAATAAAATAACTAATTGAATAAAATAAATAATTGAATAAAAAAAAGCAGGATCGAATTACAGGCTATTATGACGATTGTCGCATAACTCAATAAAAATCACAGTAGTATAGGACTTCCAAGATTGCTGTATTGTTTGTTGATCTGTCTTTTGGAAGGTAAAAGTCCTATAAGTAGTGTAACATTACTATCGATCTTTGCGTTTCGATATATGTCGACGTCTATGGCGAAGATCTCCATGAGGCTTCAAACTGAGCTATCTAGCGCGCTGGGGAAGAATACAAATTAATTAATAGATTTAGCCATGCCTAAAACTGGAGCTCTCATTAATTTATTTTCCAGCTCTTCATTATAATAGAAACTGTAATAAAACTATTTAGCACTGGCTTTTTGATTTAGGAACCAATCCGGGGGGTGGGGGAAAGAATTGACGAGGTCTCTAACCTGGGGACGATGTTCTCACAACTTGCAAAGCAATCAACGCGCATGCTAGTCAGCGGTATCTTCAAGCGGCTGAGACCTCCATAAAATCTTCCTGGTGTCTTGAGAAAATTTTGAAGATAAGGAATGACTTCCTCTTCAGAAAAAGTGTATGATGTCAGCAGCAATTGAAATTATATTCTGTTGAACGAGACTCGTAATTTCGGTTTGGGAAAAGAGCTAAAATTTGAAAGAGACGACGGTAAACTACTACGCATTGAGACATCACCGGTAGATTGGAGAGTACACACGTGAGAACAGTGGGTCGGAAAACATTACGCCAGAATCGTATAAACGTCTCCCATATCTTCTCTTGAAGTTGCAAGGTATGACTGCTTTCCCCACCGTTTTTCGCTAACGTTTCACCTCCTCTGTTGAGCGTAGAAAATTAAAAAGAAAAGTAATTTTCAACTCGCGTTTGAACCTGTAATTTTTTTAAACTTTTTTTCATTTGGCTATTCTTATTTCACAATTGTCCTCTAGCTGGAAATACACGTTGAAAAGTTATAGATAGTATTTTTTCATGTTTGCAAATTATTGAATTTACTGGAAGGTGGAGTTGTTGCAACATGTTAACATGAAACGCAACAATAAATTTTATTGATATGTAAAAGTTTTCATTTGACTATCTAATGGGAAGTCCTTGTATTATATTTCAACCCAACTATTTTCCACAACTCGTAAACATCGTTAAAAAGTAATTAGTCAGGAAAACTGAAAATTTGTGGCCTATACACCATGTTTGAAATGCCATGTCCATAATATGCTAACAGGATTGAGTAGAGTGCATGTGGGAATAGGCTCTCTTGTCTGTATCATTAATTTGCTAATTGCTTCTGTTGCCAATGTTTTTTGATGAGGTTGGGCTGTCAGAGCAAAGGAACTGAGGATTTTATAAGGCAGTGACTTTTTTCAAACCTGGAAACTATCATCATGAAAGCCATACTTGTGCTTGGTAACTCATTCTTATTGTGATAAAATTGGTTTCAAGAAGGATACAATATCTTAATACATAAATTTGGTGCATAGGCTATGCACAGAACTTTGATTTCACTATAATTTTATAGCCAAAACCAATCCCTACACATAATAAAATGTTAGCAGGATCAGAGGAAAAAATAATGTGCCATACATCTGCTAGATTTCATGTAATTATTTTAATTACATGGATGTTAACCCTTTACACCTTATCTTCATTATGCATTTTCTCTTTGCGGCTGTTCTCTATACATTTCCAAAGGTGCCCACAAGGAGAATTTGTTCAACAATCACAAGCTTCTTTAGTTGGTGATCACTTTCTTCATTCTCATGACTTTAATGTGAGATTCAAGGATGAGAAATTAGACGCCAGTCACTCTTAGGGGTTAAGGCCTACTTGGAACAACCACATTCATGTACAAATTAGACCAGGTTTGTACTGATAATATGCAAAAGAAATATCCAGAGGAGGATAAAAAGTAAGATATGGTCTGCACAACTCTCTTATTTTAATTTTTCAACCTATAAAGCTAAGACATTTATATTATTGCTTTGTGCATTATGTGGACATCAATTAATATAACTTTCATGCGTCAAAATATAAAAAATGTTCTCTTCATCTTAAACATTAAGAGGGAGGAGGCAGGTCAAACTGAAGGCATGAATTAAAATAGGAGGGTCCCCACTAATTTCAGTCCTACTTAAAGGAAGATCCTTGCTTTTCCAGATTCCCACCCTTTGAAACTCTTATATATCTTGTGACCAACTCCTTATGTCAATGTTTAGTTCGGGTATGAGAAAGCTTAAGTAAGAATATTTAATGCAATTTAAAAAATAATTATAACATTTTACACTGTGGTTACTTACACAGCAAAATTATATAATCTCACAATTCCAAACAAAGGAAGTTAGGTTATAGACTCACCTGCTTCAACTTTTGAGGTACAGAGAAATAGATAATTATGATAAACAGTTACAAGTAATACAAAGTTGAAAGTTTGAAAGCTGAAAGATACACATTATAATCATCAAACCCTATGTAAAAATAGGGTCAATTACCACCATTACTTCTTCCAAACATTCGTGTTCACAGGAAATCGCCAATTTTGTCACTTGGTGGTTCTGTATTTACAATAGTTCTACCAACACAAATGCCTTTTTTAAAGTTATCTCATAGTTTATGACTGTACAAGTCATGTGGAAGGTTCTTGCATGGGTAGTGACATTCCAAGTACCTCAGCAAACTGTAATCCAAATTGCAAGCCAAGGTGTATTTACCAGGTGCTCAAGTTTCCAAATTAGTCACCTTATTGTTACAGTCAAGTTCACTCCTTTTTGAGGCTATCTTCAGCTTGTTCATCCTGTTACGTTTGAAAAAATAAAATGTTACTCACATTTTCAAATAATACCTGAATCAAAAGTTGAATTTTTTATATTCGCTTCTTTTAAATGTGCTCCTGATAAACAGTAAATGGTATTGAAGAAAAATGAAGAAAGTTCTTGAAACATTTTATATGAAATGAATCTTTGTTATGAATGTTAATTGCGACGGCAACCAAAACATCTGTGAAGCTATTATAACAATGACCTCTCCATGTTAACAACCCACAATGAAACATGACAGGAATAAATTTAATCTCACTCAGTTTCAGTGTGTTTTTTTTTTGATGATGTGTACTTTTTCTTATGGACATCTATTTTTAGAATCTATCCTTTACCAGCTGACATCTTAGAAGAATCAAGTCCACAATGGTAATTTGACATATTAAACCCTACAACTGATTCAATTTTATTTGATCAAAAATTATGAAGTGCTATAGAGGAAATTAATTAGCACAATTCAAGCTTCCCTTCCTAAGTACATGTATTCCGTAATCGTTTTTTCTATCATATGTTAAAATTTAAAGTTTCCCTCATTTCACTGTCTTTTGTTTATTTGTTTGTTTTCTTTCCTAACAATCTTAACTATTGTTGCGAACAAATGCGAGGAGAATATAAAATGTGTACAGTTATTAAAGACACCATGTAATTAGTTTTATATATGTAGAGTATTGCTTGAATAAATGATTAGGGTACGTGCAAGTGCCTTGTAAAAATCATTGTCTGGTCTTCTACTCTTCCACCTTGAAGGGTGCCTTGTGTACATAAAACGTTTAATGCCTTTGATAGCTCTTTTGGCTACAAAGATCAACAGAGAACAATATTCACACCTCTACAACGGTAGGTATATATAACTGACCTGTATAGGTGAAGCATGTCAAACATTAAGGTATGATTGTCAATTTGATTTTCATTACTTGCAAACAGCTTATTTCTAGCAGCTTTGACAACTTCTGTATCTCCAATTTCAAAGGAAAGCATTTCCCATGAAAATTTAAACATTGAAGAGGCTCTCTTTATAGGTTTTTCGTGATCCAGGATTGGACCTATTTAAAGGCCGCAATACGGGAATTTAAAGTAAGAAGGGAGCTAGATTCCTATTGTGAACTGGACACGGGAATCGGCGATTTTGAGGAGCGGGATTCGGGAAATAGTCACTGAAACGAACCAAGAACCAGGATGTCCTTTCACGAGAATTCATGAAGAAATTGATCCTCTCGGTCCATGAAAAGCACCAAGTGCACAGACTCTCTAGCATTCAAGAGGCGGTTGGGCTGCTCAGCGACACTTTTCAGTTATTGCGCGGGAATGAAAATTATATCAGAAGCGAGTTGCCAATTTACCAATTTCTCAATGGCTCACAGGGTAACGTGGCATCAAGACTACTGCGTCAATCGAAATGCCTAACGGCCTTGAGAAACCTCCAGGAAGTCTCATAATATACCGATATTATGTTCTTATCCTGTTGCCTTTGCATGACACTCGGTTGTGCATAACAGAGATGAACTTTTCACTGTGTTATATTGCCCAAGAAACTTTGGAAATGCAGCTAGAGAAGACTTAATGAGGACAGCCCATTGAGCGGCGTACCATTGTACAGATCCAAATTCTTGGTATCCTGTACCCGAACGTGCCATCATCCTGTCGGTAATACCAGCAATTCAACGGTTATCACCTATGCCGATGGCACCACAGAGCATACCAAAGATAAGGCACTAGGCGTTAACAGTCGTTGTAGCAGTACGTCAGCGCTCCGTCAGACAGGAAACAACGATGGCAAGAGCTAAAACTTCCCCGTCGTACCTCTATCAGAGAGAAATTCAGCCGGTCGAACCGGTTAGCCTCAGACGCTCTGACTTCGAGGAGCAGCAAGAAAACAGCGGGAAAGGAGACGAAGAAGAAGATGGAATATTAGAGTACGATTCCCCGAGTGATAATGACGACATTAAATCTTTGGAACGAGAGGCGAGAGGATTTTAACCTCGGAAGAAGTATTCGCTTCAACAGCAGAATTGTGCTGAGTTCATTTTCCTTTACCTCCCTTGCCTTGGAACTATTGCCGTCACCTTTTGTGTGAAAAATTGAAATTTTTTTCTTCTTTGATACTGACATGCCCGTACCCATATGTTTGTCCGAGATCGAAGTTTAATGAGAGGAAGTCGTTACCGTGACTAGTGTACGTTATTCGTGCAAGGATGAAAAAGGAATGCCATTCATGAATTTAAAAATAGTAAATGCCAAAAGCTTAAAGATGAAATTTAAAAAAACTTCTAAAATATGGCATATGTATTCACTGAGATTTAATCATTAGCTGGCGCATAGAGATATAAAAGAGGCTTTGTGAAAAAAACCAGGGCAATAAAATTAAAAATTTAGAAGCATATTATATGAACTAGTATTGATGAAGTATTATTAAACAGTATTATATGAACTATCTTGAATTAAAACATAAAATTTAATTATTTGCAGGCAGGTTAAGGAGGAAATTAAAGGAATGGATTTATGTTACATGAAAAAAACTCCTTACAATAAAATAAAGCAGAAGCATATTACCTACAAGTGTATGCTTCTGAATTCAGCTATGATAGGTATTTTTTAACAATTTAACTCCCATGATTGACCAAGAGAGAATTTCTCCTTACAATATCAACACAATATCAAGCAGACAAGCGATGAAAATGAATAAAAATATTTTTTAGGGGATTACAGGTAATCCAATACGAAATTCTCCAATTAAAGTAACATTGCAAGAACTGTATAGCAGAAAGTAAAGAAAATTAATAATGAGATCTTGGGAGTTAAAGGGTCAAGCAATTATCTATATATGTAAACCGGGTGCAATATACGGTCGTAAAAGAAATTTTATACCAACCTTCCTCCTTGAAGGGTGCTTGTGTATCAAATATATCAAGTATAGTACTTCCAGAGCCATAAGCTGGGATTGTGGGGCAACATGATAATGAAATAATCAACAAGTTATGCCAGGCCAATTTATCGAGAGTCAATTGAGTATAGTTTCCTAAAATCGTATGAAAGTTCAAAATGTGCTTCACTTGTGCTACATGTACGGATAAACCGTGCTTAATTACTGATAAAATTTAAAAGAGATATCCAAGCAGATTACCGAAATGGTTCATGAACTGTAAACTGTTTATGTGTCGACAAGACTTCCCTAAACAATGGTGCCGATACAAATTTATCGTTCATAATCGCTTTTGAAATTCCGAGATTATACCTCGATGAATTCAACAGGAAATATCCAGGAAGGTTACAGAAACGGACTCTCAAAAACTGCTCTTGAATTCGAAAACTGTAAACAACAATTATTTACGCTAACCATGTGCTTACCTGCGTGCTTATAAGGTCAGGACCCCGTTTAATTGCCAGGACCCCGTTCAATTACATGTTCCCAGTTTGGACGCTTCTTGCAATATGTGATGAATATCGATTTCAGAGATTGATTCTTCAGTTTACAGCATTAGGAAGAAATTATCATATTGCAAGCATGTTCATTACAACCCGAGCATTGAGGATGCCTTTAGATGTTGAACGAAGAGAAATTGGCTCTATGTTCTGTGAGACAAACCATTTCCTGAAGTTCGAATGAATCGAGTAGAAAGCATGAAAACAGAGCGCTATCATTTGAAAACTTTCCAAGCTAAAGGAAATCCGTGAGGCTAGAATTGAAACTCGATTTCCGGGTTGATACACGCGCATGTGATAAACACCAAACCAGTATAGGATCTTTTCTTTATTTCTTTTCCTACTCCTTGGGGCATTATTATATCGAAGCGGTCAACTAAAATCATAACGTGAAGAAATTACCTATGTATTGTGTGATTATAGCTTAAAGAATAATGTCAAACTTGGAAACGAGCACGTGACAATTAAAAGAACCAAAAGAAAGGTAAAACAAGCAATAAATTTCGCTTTAAATCACAACTACGAGGTGACATTATCACAAAACAAGTTATTTTGCCTACCAACGTTCGCGGGTCTTGATTACTTTATCGAGGATTACGGTCTAACTTGTCTTGTATTCAAAACATAGGCATGCGTAGCATGTAAGAATCATTTTTTCGGCTGGGCAGGTTAAGATGGGGCTCTATGTGTACCTAATGGTTTCATTTTTATAACAGAAAAAGAGCATTTTTTTCAAACGGACGAAACTATCACTTCACTTCACCTTAGGAGAAAGCAAAAAAACTCAATTTATCTGAACTCACACAGGTATTTTGTTGTCTATTATCTCTGCTGTGTAAATGCTTCTAAGCAAAAAATAGAATGCATCGGTACCGCACTTACTGTTGTCTCCTTTGCAGCGGTTGTTTGGTCTCGTCACACAACTCCATCTATTCCCCGTTGGAGAGAGAGCGCGTTGCGTGATGAGACCGATAACGGTTGCGAAAAAGATTACGCTTAGTGCCGTTCCTTTAACAGAGAGAAATCAAAATTATTTGTCTACAGCTAGTTGCATGAAAAATATAATTCCGCGTAATTTTACAAAGAAAACCAACTGAAACTTCGTTGTATCCCAAATAGACCCAAACCAAAGATATATGGCGATCAAATGAACATAACATTTCTGGATAACGTCTTTTTTTGTGCACGGCCCCCTGATCGCATGACATCATTTCCAAGAAAACAATACCAAAACGCTGTGATTGTTCCAAGTTATCCCAAGGCTGTGATATGATTGGTGTGCGATGCATACACTTATGCAGCAATCTCGTTGGTGCGAGATACCCAAATGCGGCAATCTCATTGGTGCGAGCAACATACCACTCTACACGCTAACACAGTTATGTTTTTTACGAAAAAAAAACGATCTTGATTACACAGGGTCTTTTCCTGAACTGGAACGCTATGCTAACTCAATTAGCATTGGTAATTAGTCCCTAGGGATTTTGGATATAATAGATTGTTTTGCATCACTCCTTGTCACTTCACTTGAGGCCTTGGGCTGTGTACTGCTTGAAGCGTTCTATAACTTTTTTCGACGGATCAATCCGACATGGCGGAACAAGCCGTTGCCGGTAGAGCGATAGCTCAAGTTGTTCAAAATCCTCAACCTGCTGAAGGCGAACCTGCCGTGGCGTAGCAAGCTCAGGACCAACCTTTGGCACAACAAGCTCAGAATCAAGAGGTATGCATCTTTTTTCTGTTTCGGATACCATGTGGTTGATTATATTTCAGTGGCTAATTTTTATCGGTAGAGTTTAGATTTGGTTTACTTTCTGTGGATGTGAAATTGTGTCAGGCCTGCGGGGCCGTGAAAGTTACTTGCCTACGAGGCCGTGAAAGTTTTCTTTGCCTGCGGGGCCGTGAAAGTTTTTTCTTTGCCTGCGAGGCCGTGAGAGTTTTCTTTGCCTGCGGGGCTGTGAAAGTTTTCTTTGCCTGCGGGGCCGTGAAAGTTTTCTTTGTCTGCGTGGCCGTGAAAGTTTCTTTGCCTGCGGGGCTGTGCAGAAAGTTTTCCTTTGCCTGCGAGGCTGTTAAAGTTTTCGTCCCCTGTGGGGCCGTGTTAGAAGTTTTTCTTTTTTCTTTTGCCTGAGAGGCCGTTTGGATTTATTTGCCTGCGGGGCCGTGGAAGTTTCCTTTGCTTAGGAGGCCGAGAAATTTTCTTTGTCTTCGTAGCCGCGAAAGTTGCTTTGTCTGCGGGGCTGTTAAAGTTTTCTTTGTCTGCGGGGATCAAAGTTTTTTCTTTGCTTGCGAGGCCGTGAAAGTTTCTTTGTCTGCACTGTCATTTAAAAATTTTTTGTTTGTGCTTCTGGGGTCGAAAATAGTTTCGGTATTTTGCTTTTTGGAATGAAATGGTTTATGTTCACCTTCGGTTGTGGTAGTGTGATGCTGGCGCGCAAGAATAAATTTTTTTTTTCTCCTTTAGCCTTTTTTGTTTTTGTGGCTTGAATTTTACTTTGTAGCCCCTCGTTTAAGAAATTGCTTGCTGATGTAGAAAGTTCTGTTGCCGTGCTTTGCTTCGTCGGAGTGTGATGCCTGAGCATCAGTCGCCGTTCATTTGCTTGTGCAAGCTTACGTGTAGTAGCTTTTAGTTGTACGGTATGCAAAAAAAAAAAAAACGAAAGACTGCTCTGCCGTTGTGTGTTTTTAAAACATTTTTTGGCCTGTGAGGCTAGGAGCGTTCATCGTTATTGCTGGAAGTTTGAGGTTTTGATAATTTAATTTAATTTTTATTTAATTTAATCTAACTTAATGTAATGTAATATTTCATAACTTGTAATCTAATGGGTGTTGTTCTTTTTCAGCCTGTATTATACTGTGCTTGATCAGTTAGGAGATTGAGTAATGAAAAGAAAGGAAATGAATGGATCAGTGATTTTTTATCTTGCCTTTTGAATTCTGTTATATAGGAGGAGGGTGATCTTGCTCGTGTCTTAGAGAGACTTAAGAAGTTGGAAGATTCCCAAAAGAAATCTGTTGAATCAGTGTTGGAGGATTTACAGCACCTAATACGTTCTCCGTTGTTCCAGAAGGACCAGGCAATTGATTACCTAGTGAATCTGAAGATTGTGGCCAAGGAAACAAAACACGCGAAAGCTGGATTTTATTCTGCAGTGCTAACAGCAATGCAAAATAAAATGTGGGCCTCAAACATGCAATTTAAGCGCTATCTTGAAGCCCTCTTAGGGGATAAGGAGGATGAAGTGGTACTCAAGCGGATTGCTGCCGTAGATAAAGCGTTGCGAGTGCCTGGAGTTGGTGCAAATCGTTTCATGCCAAGGGGGAGAGGCAGGGATAGATTACAAGTCCAGTGTTTTCAGTGTGGCCTATATGGGCATTATCAGAGGTTCTGTTCCTCGCGTCCACAGCCAGGTCCTCAGTCTAAGAGGCCTCGCCTTTATAATCAAGGAGTTGAGGCACCTCAAAAACAATGAATGTATTGACAGGATTAAGGTGTTTTCCCAATGTTTTTTGATCGGTTTCCAGTATTTATGCCGTATGTTTCTCGGCATTAAAGGCTCCCTTTTCATTGTGTCAATCGGTGTCTGTTGTTGTTTCAATTTTAATTCACTCTTGTAAGTTCTGGATCGGGGTAGAGTAGCTCCTGCTGGTTCATCACATATGGCGACCACCAGACGACCTGTTTTCAGGCGAATTGAGGCTGCTCCCTCCTGATCGGGAACCCCAGGTCTTCCCATGGGTGATCTCTCTTTTTGCCCTCTTTTCCTTAGATTTTGGGTGGTACTAAGCGTGAAGCTGCTGTGGATAACTTTTACGTTCTTACGGAATTTCAACTACAGACAACGGCAATTAAACCAAGAAACGAGACCCTATGGGTGGATATGACTGGGGTTCCCGTTCAGGGGGGTGCGGCTGTGTGTTGGGAAAGTGTTATCTCATCTGGTAAGGTTCCGGATCTGGGGACTTTACATTTAAGGGATCCGGATTCCTTTGTGGCAGGTGGTCTTCACCGTAATTCAGCCGCCTGGGAGCTGGTACTTGAGGGTCATCCGTTGAGGAACTGTATTCTAGATTGGATTAGAAATAAAGTCGACATCTTAAGTTTTTCAAGACCTTTTGTGGGAGTTTTCAAGAGAGCTACATATTCGTCTACTGTTCCACCTAAGAAGATTTTCCCGAATCATGTAAACTAAAAATTTACGGAATTTATATCCAAGGAGATTCGGAATCGTGTTTTAACCGGCGCTGTTAGAGTCTGGGGGGTAGTGGGTGTCGATGATCCCCCCCATCTTGTGTTGCCACTCACGGTGGAACCTACGAAGCCTCGACTTTGTATTGACGCGAGGTTTCTAAACCTTTGGATGAAAGATATGCCGTTTTCCCTGGATAAACTGAGTGAAGTGGCTAGGTATGTTTACCCCGGATCGTTCATGACCAAGTGCGACGACAAGTCCGGGTATGATCACGTGATGTTGACAGAGTCCTCGCAATCATACTTTGGGTTTAGTTTTGGTGGCCTGTGGTTTGTGTGTACGACTCTTCCGTTCGGATGGAAAATCTCCCCTTATGTTTATCATACCATTGGTCTGGCCGCCACAGGTTTCTTGAGAGCTCAAGGGATTCCTTGTTCTCTCTATATAGACGATCGCTTAAATGGAGAGCTTTTGCGACCGACTGGGTCTTGGTCCATATTACCAGCGGACAGATCTTTGCAGTTCAGGTTGCTGGCAGCTACAGGTGCCATATTTGTTGTCCTTTCTGTGTTGGTTGATCTCGGTTATACCATTGGTATCAAGAAGTCGGTTCTTGTGCCGGTCACATCCCTGGGGTATTTGGTTCTGATCGTGGATTCTGTTCGACAATCGTTTTTGGTGCCGCGCCGTAAGATTGAGTCCTGGGCCTTAATTAGGGAGAAAATTCTTGCCTGCAAGAAAACTGTTTGGATCAAAACTTTACAACGATTTCAGGGGAAATGCATATCTTTCTCTTTGGCTGTTCCAGCCGCGAAATTGGCGGACACTCTTCCGTGGAGAGACGAGAAGCATGTGCGTATTGCGATTTCTACCGATGCGTCCGGTTATGGGTGGGGTTGTGCAGTTCATTCACCTTCGGATGATCAGATTTTTCGAGATTATTGGAGTCAAGAGGAACTGTGTCTCGATATTTCTACAAAGGAAATGTTAGCTTTGTTGTATGCTATTAAAGCTCTTCCTGACGGAATTAAGGATTGCCGAATTTATGCTTCTATTGACAGTATGGCAGTATTAGGTGCGTGGCAGGGGTCTGGCAGTAGGAGATCCCCCCAGTTAACGTCAGCAACAAAACGACTTTATTTTGCTCTATCTTCTCGTAATGTTCAGTTGAACTTATCCTATGTACCATCTAAGGAAAATGTGGCCGATTTTCCGTCTAGGACAATGTCATGTGTGGATTCCAAATTGTCAATGTCAGCTTTTGAGAGGGTCGATAAAGAGTTTGGTGGAGTTGAAGGTCATTCGTTTGACTTGATGTCTTTGGACTCAAATGTAATGAAGAACAAAGATGGGTTTTCCTTGCCGCATTTTACTCCTTTTCCAAGCCCAGACTCCAACGGTGTGAATGTCTTCAGTCAAGACTTGCGGGTTTTTCTGTCCATGTCCAATCCTTATGTCTTCCCGCCATTTTCTTTGATTGGTCCACTGTTGAAGTTTCTCTTGAGTTTTAAGATCCCGTTCACTATTGTGGTTCCAGAGTTTGTTGCTCATCGCTATTGGTGGGTTGAATTAAACGCAAGGTGTTCTGGGAAAATTTGTCTTGGTACACAGGGTGACTTGAGTGTTCTGCTATCTCCATCAAAGTCGGGTTATAGTCCAACACCTTGTCCCTTTTCTATGTGGGCGTTTCGCGTGTCTCGGTTCTAGGTGTAGAGTCGGGCTCATTGTTTGTTTCGTTTTTGTTCCCTACAGACATTGCCTAGAGTTCCGAAGTTATTCACTCCCTGCGTTGCGTGCCCACGATGCTCACATCCGAACGATGAGGATTTCAATTTCTGTCAAAAATGTGGTTATGTTAGACGTGCTACAATCCAAGGACCACTAAAGAAATTGGATATTGATGAAGGCAGCATTGCCCAACGAGTACGCGAGTTGAATGAGCAACGTAGTTCGTCTCGTTATTCTAAACAGAAATCAGCTCTGGAATTGGAGTTTATAAATTTTCTGGGAAACTTGTCAGTCCCCAAGTCTTTGTCGTCAGCGCTTCCTTCGGATGTTATTGCGTTCCTTGTGTGGAAGGATGGAAAGGGAAGGACACGAGTTCATAGACAGGATTGTCACACCTGGGGAGGTAATGCGGGGCTAGTTTGTGAGTGCCCTAAACGTTTGGCATTTGGGACTATAGATTCACTGATTGGCAAGTTGCGTGATATATTTGCAGAGAGTGGTCGAGGCGCAGAATGGCAGTCTTTGTTAGGTGTAGGTAATCCAGCTTCTTGTAGGTCAGTTAAGAATTATTTGAGTAATGTGCAAGAAGAACAACTAAAGGCTAGGGTAACTCCACGCCAGGCAGAGCCTATCTTAGTGGAAGATTTGTTGGTTATCTCTGAACTCATTAGAGCCCTTTTGTTGCATTCTTCGACTTTGCGCGCAATTCAGATTTTTATGTATGCCCGCGATCAGGCTCTATTTAAGGCATTATTTTTTGCTGGTGATAGAGCAGCTGATTTGTTACAAGTAAAAGTATCTGATGCTTTACGTTTCTCGGATAATTCTGGTTTGTTGTTCAATCATGTTTGGACAAAGTCTCTCAGGTCAGGTGACGCAAATGTGTTTGCCTTTAAGCGGGGATCTAATCCTTTGATTTGTCCTGTCCGGGGTTTGGAAATGTATTTTGATCGGGATCGGCACTATGTTCGAGATTCTCTGCACTCCACCGCCATTGGCAAGATCCATCAATTTTCTAGTTGCATCATCACAATGTTTGGTCTGTCTAACATCCAGAACGTTGACGTACACGGTAAGATGAACAAGACTCTTTAGTAAGTTTTAAGTTTGTAAGTTGAAAATGTAAAAATCTAGCGAGGTGAAAATGTTGCTGCACATGTTTTAAAGGAAATTTTTAGCGCTTATGTCTTATGATCTTATGATAATGATCTTAATAACCTGAACAACAGGAATTAGAAGTTGGCATTTTTCCGCACCAGAAGTTTGGCGTTTCAGAAAGTAAAAATCACGGAATCATGTGACTCAGCCTATGCCACTTTGTTGCGTGAAGTAATGGTAGATTTGAGCTTAATGACCTCAAGTTAGTGACCTCAAGACCTCTGGGCTAGGCCAGATACGTTATTTTTTTCACAAGTCTTTCCGATTATTTTGGTATAGAAAAACTGCGGAATCCCTAAGACTCCGGCAGAACAAACTCAAAGCGTCGAACGTCTTCGCCTCGCTCCTCGTTTGCGATCTTGCTCCGTTTCTAAAAACTATTGGCGTTCTGTCGCGCTTATGCTGTCTCAGTGTTTTAGAGCCAAGTCAAGTCATTGTCGAATTAAACCCGGTGGAATATTGGTTGTATCTGCGCAAATAAGAGTCGCATTCGATCAATGAAGTATAGCTATGCATGGACAAAAGTCGTTGCATAGCTTTTTGATATGCAGGGATCTGTTCTAGCAATTGGTTCAAAAATTCTGAAGCATCCTTGTTGCAAGTATTATTAATGGTGAAATCAGTGCCCATATCCGGTGCTCGCAAATAAACGAAAAGGTCAAACAATTTGGTATTTTTATAGAACACAACTGAGAGTGGATTATGAGAAATCATTAGTGACTCAGGATAATAGGTCACCCGCTTACCATTAAGATTATAGTCAGTGGAAAAGGAGTTTCGATCTACCTGTGCATGTACAGCTAAAGTCGATAAGATAAATAAAGTAAGTGGTAATATTAGTAATGTTTTACTTAGACTTTTTGTCGAACTCTTCCAGAAGTTGTAAATCCAAAATATTTTCTTCGGGTTCCCACGTGTTTTCAGATGAAGGGTAGTTAACCAGGTATTGTATCTTGCCATTTCGTCTTCGTGACTTGAGAATCTTTTCAGTACGGTGAACATCCGGTTCGTTGAGCAAATCTGGAGAATCAACAGGAGTTGAATTAACAGACGTACTTATATCTTTGTCAGGCACAGCATTAGCGTCGTTAGTAGTTTTAGGGTCCTCTGACTCACGACTGTCTGCGGGCAGCACTGAGGTGTCAAAGGGTAAATCATCAAGATTATCTTCTGCAGGAGGTAAAATCGGGCGGTCCGCAGGATCATAAAAATGCTTCAAACGGTTGGCATGGACGGTGGTAGCCACCAGGCGATTGTCACATGTTCGAACTTGATGGTGTACCGGTGAAAACTTTCTGCAGATGCGAAATGGTCCATTCCATTTAGATAGGAGTTTCTTGCTTAAACCACGCTTCGCTCGTGGAGTGTAGATCCAGACTCGTCCTATTTCAAATTGGGGATCAGCAGAGTTCTTGTCATACTGAAGTTTCATCAATTGTTGGGTTCTAGCGGTGTTTGATCGTGTCATTGACTGAGCTGTCTCTAATTGACTTACGATGCGTGCACGATGTTCTTCAACCGATGAAGAGAGTTGAGAAGGTGGCAATAAACTCACATCAGGTGCCAAACGCGGTTGGCGACCATACAACAAATAGAAAGGGGTATCGCCTGTGGAGACGCAAGGAGACGTGCAATAGGCGAATGAAATTGCAGCAATATAAATGTCCCAATCCAGGTGATATAGCTTCTGCGAGGGTGTTGTTGAAACGTTCAACAAGCCCATCCGTCTGAGGGTGGTAGGCCGTAGTATGGACCTTTTTAGCGTTAAGTAAGCGACACACTTCCGTTACAATGGAGTACAGGGAGTTGCTTCCACGATCGGACAAGAGAGTCCTTGGAGCACCATGACGAGCAAAAATCTCATCTACCAGTAAGTGGGCTATGACGGAAGCCTAAATGGAAGAAACAGGGAATGCTTCCACCCATTTCGTCAAATATTCAGAGAAAACCACAACATATCTGTTTCCTAACTTTGAGGGCGGAAACGGCCCAATGATATCGCAGGCCAGACGATCAAAGGCATCTTGAACCGGTATGGGTAACAAGGGAGCCTTATGTCTGTTCCTTAGACTCTTTCTCATCGCACAGTTACAACAACTGCGACACCAGTGGTTAGAGTGAAGTTTTCAGAACACGAATTTCTGAAGTCACCAAAGTTTGTGGTATTTTAAAATGTCAATAAACTGAAGTTCTCGATGTCTATCTTATAGATTGTTCACAACTCTAGATGACACTGTACCGCCGCTTTTGATGCCTTTTTCGTCAGTTCGCAAATATTAAATACTGTTCAACACTAGTCTAACTAAAAAAAAAAGAGAAAAAGTGTGCTCTGAGGCTGGAGTCTGGTTTTTACTAATGTCACCGAAAACTCGTCCTTCGTCCGTCGTCTATCAGGCACTATCTAGGAATTTTAGTTCTTGCCAATATATTACAGATCGCGCAGATCGCGAAAAAATTGTTAACCCCCGAGAAAAAGTATAACAGTCTGAGGGGCTTCATAACAGGCTGGTTTAATGCGGAAAACATTTGCTGATGGCAGTGGCATTGATCGACCAAAGATAAGAAAAAAAGACGGTGATTAATTCTGATTTGATGTTTGAGAAGGTCCAATTTCAACAGTTCTCCAAGGCAATCACATTTGCTGCTGAGCGATAGTAGGAGAGAGAGAGAGAATTAACACACTGGTCAGGTCTGATCGGCGATTTTTTTGTGCTGGGAAGCGTTTATGTACGATAAAGTTAGTGATCACAACGGCGAAGAAGCTGTTTCCTGTGTCTTGATAGATGGAATGCGCATCTGTTCTGAAACCGGTGAAGAGTGTTGTAATAATTAATCATAGCAATACTTTACGTCAATGCTGGATCATGGCGCGAATTTCGAGGATCACTCTGAATTTTTAACATAAAGATCTCAACGTTACCTGAGGAGGAATCTAAACCTTTTCATCAGAGCAATGACAAACAGAATAATACTTGATTTTCACAAGTCAAGACACTACACTTTGTTTCATTTTCATGCTACACAGTGAAAACAACTTAACCCCCAACCAGTCGCCGGTATTAAATCTTGCCTCATCTTTGTTGAGCCACATGATCAGTTACTGTGCCATAAGTAAATTTTTTTATACTCTTATTACCCTGAAACGGTTATAAAGTATTTAGGAACTAATCTTATTATCAATTAACACAAACACAGCATCAGGAGCGGGTATCTCGTTTATTGATGCAGGATACAGCGAGCGTTACATCATCATAGAGAAAATTCAGAAAATTGCTGTTTGGATGAACCAAGAGGTTCTGAAAACGAGCGGGTTCATGGAAACTCTTCATTCATGGAAGTAAAAACATAGGAGACGATCGATAGGAATACATGAACGTTGAGTGTGAAATGTGTGCTACCCTTGTACTGGTCAAGTGTGAATATGGAAACATTACACACCATCTGAAAAAGCTGTCCCTCTGTGATTCTTAAGGTGACCGAAACTCAACGTCCCCAGTTAAGCGCACTGTGAAAACTTCATATGATTTGATGTGACTTGATTTTACAGCCGAAAAAAAACTCCCACCTAATATTTTTTTCTGTTTTTTTCTTTTGTTTTATTTTTTTCAGTGACGTAAAAACAGAGAGACCGCTTATCGCACAAACTTATAATGTAAATATAGGGATGTGAAACAACAAGCAAATACTAACTTTTCACATGAGATTATGTTCCTGTGCTGTCATGCCAGGGATCGATTTCCAAACATGTCACTGATATTGTTACCTCCTCCTGGAAATAAACTTATCGATTTGACATACAGAGGCAAAACGGCCTTTCTTGGAAAACATCCCCAATTGGTGTCTAGATCGATCAATTTCATTGCGACGAAGTTCTGTACTTCATAATTGATGAATTTTTCTATCGTTGCTGTTCTTATTTGCCAAATTTCCCTGAACTTTTATGTTGTTACAATTTCTACAGGAAAAACTTACCTTTCAATTTCCTCATCCGATTATAAAAACAAGTCTTTGTACGAATAATACAAGTTCACATCTTCCTGAATGAAATTTTGTCCGTTAGACTTAAATCTAAAGGTACAAAAGTGTACCAAAATAGCTATTTTCTTTTTAAATCTTTTCTTCTTTGGGAATTGTAAAATCAAAGCAGATCTGTTACCCGTACAATTATAATCGAAAATGTAACACCTCTTGTTCCAGTAATTGGCAAGCGTCTGATTAATAATTTAATGCCTACAACGGAACCGATTCAGAAAACCCCTAGCACTGAAACATGACGCAAAGCGTTTGTTAAGTTTACACTTCGAAAATTTAGTTTAACCAAGACTTATGGAATTGTAAGTTCCTCTTTTTTTCCTAAAAAACGACACAAAGCAACGTTTTAGTCTTTTAACTCCACTGAGCTTAGTGTTCAGTTGATGCGATTTTATCAAAACATAGCTTTTGAATTTTTATCAGTGTTGTTGTTGGTAAAACTTGTTGGAGTGAAGATTAAGTGGCGATCTTTGTAAGAGCGGTCCAGGCATTTCGCATCGGAACAAGGTTTTCTCTCAAACTTTGCCCAAAAATCTATCTTTGGCGGCAAGTAAATAGAACCACATTAGTTTCCGGAAATACGTTAAAATAAAATTTGTAGAACTCTCAATAGTCAAAGCTGCAAAAGGCTCTTTTTTGACCGCTTGCGACATCGAAAATTTCAAAAGTTAAAAAGCCCGGTCCTCGTATCAAACCGCATGCAGCGAAAGATCTTTTGTATTCTTAAACTGTGTGATATGTAAGGTTTACAAAAAGCATTTCAATTTTGATATTCGCTCATTCAGAGGTTCGTCATAATTTATTTAAAAACACTCGTTAGACAGCTTTTTGAAATTGGTCAAAAGTACTCTTTCTTTCTTGGTTGATATTGCTCAAGTCCAGACCAGACCAAAAACGCATTTCAAAACCAATGTGGTTTTATTTACTTGCTACCAAAGATAGATTATTGGGCAAAGTTTGAAGGAAAACTTTGTTCCGATGCGAAATGCCTTGGATCGCTCTTGCTGAGATCGCTACTTTAGTTGCTATATCTGATTAGTCTATGGGGATATTTCAGCACATGAACTACATTTACAGGAACACACTTATGTAATTGGTGCCACATTTAAAAAATGACCATAAAGACACTGTATAAAAGCCGTTCACGATAATCCAAGAGACTCCAGAAGAAAGAGTCACCTAGTTTGGACTAAACGCAAGATAGAGGCAAGCCTTCTCAAGTTAGAATCAGAAAAAGAGAGATGACAGGTGAGATACCCTTTTTCATCGTCAAAGAGGCGCTTTTACAACTCTTCAAACTGCGATTTACAACTTCTCGTGTGTTATTTCGACTTTAAGTCAATTTTCCGTGAGAATACACTATTTTTTTTCTGATTCGGTAACCGACTGAGCCGAATGATATGCATTCGTTCTTAGTTTTAGGATTTGTAACACGACATGCAGTCGTAGCTATGATGATTCTGTTATCCTTATCGCATGGTGCACCTGTTAAAGTAACCTAGCAAACTGCTTACAATGGACACCTATATCTCTCGTTAACAGGGTCTACCTTCAGGTGGGAATGATCTGGAAAGAGATAGAGAGGGACTATGAGTATTGTATCATTTTGTGCATAGCAGGTACTATTTCTGGCTCAGAAATTGATGTAATTTACATCATATAACTGAGTTGTAAATCTTTTGGCTTATATCTCGGTTTCGCAGTTTTATGCTAATGTTAAAAATTTAAAGTCCACAATGAAAAAAGCGTGTTTATGTGTTCACAGACCAACCTGTATATAACAGTGATTATAGGTACAAGTGTTGTTGAGTGAATTCAACTCTTCTCCGATCAAATAAATGTACTTGTAATCCATTTTTTGTGTTGCTATAGAATCAGAAGTAAAACGATTGAGAATCTCTTTCTAGAATTAGTCCCTTCTGTTCATGTCTAGACTTCCGTTCAGTCCAACCGGCGGGTTAATAACATGAGAGAAATGACAAATATCTGCAACCAAATCAGAACCGAAGCCTTCATGCTGCATTATTTCCTACTATACATAAATTGGTACATCGAACTACATCTATGACAGCTTATATTTACGGAATGAATTCAATTCCTTAGTTCAAAACATTTTTCCATTTCACCAGCCCAATCTAATCCGTTTAGGAATATATGAGTCGAATTAAGAATATGAGTCGAATTGAGAATATGAGTCGAATTAAGAATATGAGTCGAAGTCCGTCCCTTCCGGAATAATCGTTTGCTTCCAGAACAGATGCTTTTCTAACGTCAAAAAACCGCCGCCAACGCGATTGTTGAAATTATACACAACTGAATATACTGGTACCTGCAACTCCTACATCAACTCAGTTCAACCAAGTAAAACATCTGTTTTCTGTGTTCTGCTTACCATAAATTTCCCTCTACCACGATAATCCCGACTTCTTCCTCGCCAAATAATAAAATGCCCCCTGTCTATGCTTCCTTGTTTGCCTGATGACATGTCAAGAGACATCAGTTGTATAAATATTCCACGGGAGTTCCCCAGAGAAATCATTTGTTTCTTTCCCTACTGTTTCGAGGTAGTAGAGGCTATTAATGATGTTTTCTTTAAGATAAAATCGATGTGTTGATTGATATTTTTAAGAAATACGTTTCAATCGTGTTGAGTTTGACGCCCCCAACGAAATCAATTTGAAATTTTCTTTTTTCGGTCTTCAGCACTGAGATAGACAGGTGCATCATATTTCTAGGAAAAGTCTTTCCGAGAAAAGTTATGAATTTTCCGTGACAATTACATACTTCCCAGCTCCCTTGGTAACACAAATCTGACGCATGTCTACTAAAAAATGTTCCTTTTGTTAATTAAATGATGTTTTTCCTTTCCTCATTTTTGTAACATCAAAATAACTTTTATCGCAGCGGAATTAGTTTCGTCTAAAAAAAATGATCGTGGTTGTCACTCCAAAATTAAATTTCCCAGTGTCTTATTAAAGCTGCTGAGGTGTTGATGTATTAAATGTGTTTGGGAATTTGGAGGGTTTAAAAATTTTCATCTAACGCTCTATCTCTGAAGAGAACTTGTTATTTTGTCTTGCAAGTTTATCTATTTTATTGCCCAATTCTTTACCAAACATGCCAACTAATAAAACCTTTTTTTTTCTATTTTATATCATAATTTACTTTTGGTCCTGATGTAACACGCCAACAAAATGAAGTGGTAATTAATTCCGGAAAATTAGAGCGAGGACGGGAAATATTTTTGTTGGAGCATGTGGTCAAATAGGTTATAGATACTGGAGGTGCTAGAGCAATTTCAACCACAACTCCTCTCGGTTTCAGTTCTCGTTAACTCGTCATTGGTGAATATGCCCAAAGACAAGTTTAGAAAGCTACCCAAGATAAAAAAGGCGCAATTACTGAAATTGAATGTGCCTATGAAAATTTCAGAAAATATTTCGCATTCATTTTTCACGTTGCCTACATGTACATTTTCTCGTCGAAAGAAAAGTGGATATAAGTCTAACAACGATACCACACTTATGAAGATTCTCATCATACTTCTGGACCAGTTTCAACTCTCTATCTCAGTTTCAACTCTCTATCTCCCTGTCATTCTTTCTCTGTCTCTGTCTATCTCTTACTCTCTCTGTCTGAAATTTTATTTTTCCTTGAGGTATCTTTCTTAAAAGATTTTCTTCGATTGATTTCGAATAAAATCTTATGAGATCTACCTTTTTGTAAAATAAGCAAAACTAAAATGACATAGAAAGGTTGATGTCAGGTGGGAGAAAAACTAACAATACCGTTAGAAAAATTCCCCATATAAATATTAAAGGAAAAATATGAGCGCCTCTTCCCACCTAATTGCTTTTTACCCCCTTAAACTTTTAAAAATACATTTTTTTACCCCACTCGTGTGGCGTGAGTAACGTAACCGGATGTACCCATGCAGCAGGTGTAACGGAAATGGATGTTGCACACGGGACAATCCTCGCGGACTTTTCCAGCCTTGCTGCTAAATCTGAAAACATGAGTCACATTCTTTTCTTTAAGAGAGCTCAAATTTTTCTCTGGATCCCAATTCAGGCAGTTTAGGATATCGATTGTTAGAAAAATCGTCGGCTAAGTTCTGGTAAATGAAAGGTAAGATTCGAAATTTTGTCTAAATTCCCTTTTCCGGTATTTTCTCTGAGAAGGATTCCATTCTGAGTCAGTTATTAAAATATAGAATTTGAGTGATATCATTCAGTAGAAATGATTTTTTCAAATATTCGAGCAGGGGTTAGTTTTTAAAAACTCCGATTATTATTATTTTTTTTTAGTTTTAATTTCGTTTAATACTATTCCTTGTATAACTATGCAGCCCAGTTGAACAAGAAAGAAAGTTTCGCCATTGTATATTTGTATTTTATTAACTGTTCCTATGTTTTCTTTCCTAGTGATAACTGCAGTAAGTTTTCCCGTTGGCTGTATCTTTGCAGTAGCGACATGTTTACCATTTAAGCGTTCTTCCCAGTCATGGCCATGCCAAAAGGACGCCGAAGTTCTGCTCTCAAACGCTTTATTTCTCTCTCAATTTCTAGCGAATAAAATCACTGTCCTCAGCAGCACGATTGTAAGTTTTTCCTACCATGTTCAATTATATCTTTTTATAACTTTTATGATGTCTGGATTTTCAATTGAAACATACTGATATTTACTTTAACATTCACAAAGCAACGGTGATCTGTTTTTCAGTTTTTGTACGTGTTGTTCTAATTATGCTGAATTGCCTTAAAGGAAAGACAATGGCCGACAGACCCTTACAAGGAATCCAATGTAGACTTCATCGTACATCTCGGAAGGTTCAATAAAACAGCACATTCGGTAAACAATTATGCAGCAGTTTCTCATTTACTTTTTTTGTCCTTCAGAATTGCTTTGTAGGTCAGTGAACGCCGCTGTCATGCGTGAAGATATCTTTCGATATAGTGGTTACGATAATTTATTGTAGGCGACTTTGCTAATGAACTTAATTAACTGAATGACTTAAGAATGTCACAGTGAGGCATCCTCAAAAGGTATGGATCTAATTGTGCCGTTTTTTTAAAATTTTTAATGATTTTTTTCTCATTTTTCAGCCTAAGGAAATTCTCAGAGTAAACTTTCGCATATTGAAAACATTTGTGGCAGCAATGAAATATTTGATGAAACAACTGAAACGCCTCCAAGGGGCCGAAGGACTGGTTACCAACGAACTTAGATCTATGAAAAATCACACCAAGGCACTCATAAATCATCTGCAAAAAATCGTTAAAATCATTGTAAGTGTTTTTTTGTATTTCTGTGGAATGCTCCATCATACATACATCCTCTTTCTCAAACTAAGGGGTAGCTACATTTCGACTGGTATTCTAAACTTGTTTTATTGTAATTAAATCAGCAGCAAGGACGAGGGAACAACAATACACCGCAAGGTACCCAACGGGGGAATGGCACTGTCAACAAACCATGGAATCGTCCTCCAGTAACACAAACTTCTCAAGATGTACTGCTACACATCAAACTTATGTTGGACGAATTTTATGGACAAGTAGAAACACTTATCACTGATTTAAAGGAAATTAAAGGAATAACTTGTAATTAAGATCTGCTGGAAAAACCAAATCCGAGTAGGACGAAAAGTAAAAGAAATAATTGTAACGTCAACTAGGTACTTCCTATGGAAGATAACGATGTATACCGTTTTATTATATTAATATGTCAAAAAGTAAATCGGAGAGATGATGATGTAATTAAATCCCACGTAAATAAAAATCAGTCAGTGTTATTTCATTTTAGTGAGAAAACAAGGTGTAATTTTAATGAATTAAAGTTATCTGAGACAAAGAAAAGAAGATTAGATTTGTTGTGTTTCCTTCTCATCTCCCCTTATCCTGAATCAATACACACATGGAATTGGCTTTGATCATTGGTTGGGTAAAAATCAAAACTTTCGAAGACGTTCCAGAGATTACGATTCATGATCCGAGGAGAACTTTTCCTGCCTTAAAAATCGTTGCCATTTGTAGAGTGTTTCTGAGCGATAAGCAATCTCTATCGTCGTAAATTTGTAATACAGTGCATATTGACAACTTTTTGCGTCACTGTCACTTCTCCCATCAAAGGCAATCTTAACCCAAGCATTATAATAACTTTGATCATCTTTTCTTAGAAATAGTTAACGACCATATTCATTTTGCAGGCGAAATCACAATTATAGACTTGTTATCCTTTTCACGTCAGTCACGGCAAGTGCTTGAAGAAAACATCCGCGTAACAAGGAATTCCACAAAACAACTAAGCCATCTGCAACTTGGTGGGAAACCGGTAATAAGGAAGGCAATGAATCGTATAAACCGTGTGGCCAGCGCAGTGGCACAGCAACATTTGCCAAGGATTTTGAACGAAATGAAGGAAACAGTTAAAAAAAACTCAAAATGGAGGAATATGTGCGAGATCATTATTCGTCTTCTAATAAGCAATTGAGGGAATTTGTTTATAGCAAAGAAGGGTGATTTTGCTGATGCTTTTTCGAGAAATTGTTCTATTGCCGTAGTCATGGGCTCTGGAAAATAGTTTTTTCGCTCGCCACTGAGAAATCGCAAAATTTTGCTCAACCCGTTCGTTTGAGGTGTGCACCCTGTGCTTTAATTTACAGAATGTCCATTTACAATATTTGATATCTTCAATGTTCAAATGTCCAAAGTATAGGCTCGAGATTTCTATGCATATGGCGTGATAGTTGATGTGGGTGACGCCGAAATCAACTAACACACAAATAAATCTAGAGCGAAAAACGTAGTTACAGCAGAAATCTACTAGTCGTTCAAATTTGCAAAAACAGGCTTTTATTTTCATTTCATGTTGTTTTCACTCGTACACTGCTACGTCACTCACTTTTCTCACTATCTATCACGGATTGTTTATTGGGCTATACACCTATTTTGATTGGCTGTTGCCTATGATCTGTTACCATTGACCAAACTTTGAGACAAACAGATTACATATTGGTGCGTCAGATGGGTAAAAGATCGTAGACTTCATAATGTGGTGAGATATTTTTTTTGTTCCTGTGACATCTATCGTCATCTGTATTACTTTATCCGTGATCTAAGACTGAACAGACAAACGACAACATGGAATCTATTTTTATAAGGAGATAGCGAGTAGCTTTGTTAATTTAGAATTAATGTAGAGTTAATGATAGAATAGAATTATTAGAATTAATAGAATTAATGAATTAATGATAGAACGCTAATAGATTCATACTAAACAAGATCCCTAAAGACGATTCCGTCGGATGCGTTGTCTACTGAGCGTAACATTGAGAGAACTTGTGCAGTTACAGTAAATTATGATAATTAGAGAGTTAGATCAGCTGAAGAAATTACTGTAAAAAATTTTAGTGTTGAGGTAGCCATGACTGTGTTTGTACTTGAAAATAGCGAGGAGTGGAAGCTTAAAAACTTTTGGATTTTTCGGAAACAATCTGGAACTCAACCTACTGATCTCCTCGTGTTTCTCATCGCTTGTTTCATTCTTCCAAAGAGCAACAGCTCGGTAAAAACAATTTCCATTTCCGCCGTCAATAACTTCTCTCCTTTGAAAACGTATATTTTCAGCCTACGTTATTTGTCTATCAAAAACTGTAACAAGTGCGAAAACAGACTGTCCACACTTAAATACAACAAATACAGGGCCGTAGCTAGACTCCAAAACAAGAGGAGGCAAGTTTCGAGCGCCGGAGGCGCGAGCCGCTAGATGGGCCTGGCTGCATGCTCCCCCAGAAAACTGTGAAATGTAGAGGCTCAGCAATGCTCCTTTAAGCATTTCCCGTGGCATTTTTCTTCAGAAAAGTCAACCTTGGGCCAAAATCAATTGCCTCGTCTTGCCTCATGCTAGCTACGGCCCTGTAATAAGACTGTACTGAGTTATTTCCTAGCGATTTGTAGTTAACTTTGTAATATCGTAGAAAAGGTTGTGGTTATTCATCGTGGTGAATAGCTATAAGAGCTAAGTTTTTCGTTTGTCTCACGATGTAGTCACGTGTGATGTAGATCACTACGTTTCGACTGCATACTGCTTGTCTGTGATTAGTTTTTTTCAACAGCTCTGATTGGTGCATTTCGATCCTTGCTGTTTACTCAGTGATTTGCTCCCTCAGCGGTCCGCTGTCGCACGGCTCTCCTGTTGTTGTGTTTTTTAATCGTGGGCATCCACGCTTCTGGAATTTCTATTCCACTATCCCTGTTGATGTTGTTAGGGTGAAGTCTTATGTGAATTGCCTCTTTGACTCTGCGCGTGTAGTAATAAGGGTCACGATCAATAAACTTTACTTCGTTCCAGAGTAGCTTGTGTCCAGTGTTGTGTGCATGCGCTGAAACGGCGGAGGTCTCGGTACGGGCGAGTCGAATGTCTCTATCGTGCTCCTTAATTCTGTCTTGCATAGGTCTTCCAGTCTTTCTGATGTATACCTTGCCACATTCGCAGGGAATCCAGCCATCTTGTTTAGCCGGGTCGACAGCGTCTTTTGCTCGTACTAACTGAGATCTTAGCGTAGTCTCCGACTTGAAAACAGCGCGTACGCCCTGTTGCTATAGGCAACGGCGAAGCTGTTCGGACAGGCCTTTGACATAAGGTAAAACTCCAGTAGCTTTGAACTCGTCGGCGGGTTCGGCACTGTTGTTTGGTTTTCCGGTCTTGGTAAGTTTCTGCAAGAAAGAAAAAGGATAACCATTAGAAACCAGAACAGATGACAGATGTTTTTTCTCCTCGGAGATGAGGGGGGGTTTTGTTACGAGACGTTTGGCTTGCTCGTAAAGGCACTTAACAATACCGCGTTTTACTGATTGAGGGTGATGTGAATCGTACGCTAAGTATTGATCAGTGTGCGTGGGCTTCCTGTATACGCTGGTGGTGAGGCGGCCGTCAGGTTGTCTTAAAACTGCGGTGTCTAGGAAGGCAAGTTTGTTGTCTTTCTCTGTCTCCATGGTGAAGCGGATGGAAGGCTGCTGGTTGTTTAAATGCTGTAAGAAGTCATCTACGTTTTCGCAATCCGGGATGGTCCAGGTATCGTCCACGTAGCGTTTCCAGATCCTAGGCTCGTAGGATGATGTAGTTATCGTCTGTTCTTCGAAACTCTCCATGTAGAGGTTGGCAATAACAGCGGAAACTGGACTCCCCATGGTGGCGCCGTCTTTTTGCTCATAAATCCATTATACAGGAAGTATGTGGATCTCAATACGAAGGTCAAAAGGTCAGCGATCTGTGCAGGCGTTAGCATGGTGCGGTCTGCAAGGTTTGGGTCGTTCTCGAGTTTCTGCAGTGCGGCTTGTACAGCGGCATCGATAGGAACGTTGGTAAACAGCAATTCTACGTCGAAAGATACCAAAATAATTCGATATTATTTCGCGATGTCAATTTCACAATAGACCTGATGCAAGGTGAGAGGTTAATAGGTAGATTTTATGGGAAAATCAGTTGCCTGACTAGGAAATTCCGCGTTAAATTGCACATTAAAACCGATATCGCACGAATCGCGATATCGGTTTTCAAGTACAATTTAACGCGAAATTCACGAGTAAGGTAATGGAGTTTCCTTGAATCGCATAAGTGAATAAAAATAAGAAGATAGAAAAACAGGTTTTTATCCTGAGCGCGCGCCCCAGAGAGCCATTTCAAAGTCAACTGTCAGCACTGTCATTGCGTTAGCGGACAGGAAGCAGGATCAGTCGTAGACGTTTGAATCTTCGACAGCTTTATTTGTACCTTGTGCTATTTTTCACATTTGTTTTCAAGCTTTTTAAACAAACTTTACACTATCTTAAGGATAATAAGGGTATTGCGCTGTATTTAAGAGCCGTTTATCTTTGACATCTTTTTTCAAATTTCCAAATTATTTGCTCGAGAAGGAAAATAATTTATACCTTTTACCTCTTTGACTGCAAAACTGAAAGAAATGACGTGTCCAAGCGAAAGCACTGAAAGTTTAACATCGCGATTAAAGGTATTTATTTCTTCTTCTGTATATATGGCGATCGACCCTGGCACTTCTTCCGTTGTTGCTTCTTCGTCTTGTTTGGTTGAACTTTTGCTTGCCATTTTCTGGGCCGTGTTCACAGGATTTTCTCGCTTTCTCGTTGTCGCGGGCGAAATAGGCCTTTCATGCCTCTCCAAGAATTTGTAGTTCATTTCAAAACAGGGAAGAACCTCTGGCTCACTTTGAAAAACGCTTTGGTTTGTTTTTGACTCTTCAAAAGGTGACAATGATTTTGAAAACACTTTAAAATGACATAGTAGAAAACTTTGTTACAATTTGACGATAGTTTTTATGTTTAAGTGAATGCGAAACAATATCACTTAGCCTCGTTTTCAACTCGCAATTCCACGTTGAATACTTCACTTCGTTGACCAATCAAAATGCGAAATTTTATTCAATTACGTGATTCTATAACATATTTTAAGGTCAATCACACAAAAAACGTACCTTTTCCTCGTATAAACATTTCCTAAATCCATCTATGATAAAATGGCGGCGAAAAAGCGATGATCTGTGACCAAAATCGCGTGCTTTTACGTCGAAACAACCAGGTGCAAACACAACGATTCGATTACTGACACCCATTTCATTTGTAATAGATTGCTGAAATCTGTATTCCAGGGGCTTCGGAGTCGAAAAGGGAGAACTATGTAATAGTATCTCGAGATAAATCAGCTAAATACAGCGCCGAGATAATTTTGCATGAGTAGTGGAGGGGGTCGGGAGGGGGTCGGGAGGGGGTCGGGAGGGGCTACTGGTAGTGGGAAAAACAAATTTAAAATAAATCACGACTATCGTAAACGACAACAAAACTTTTGTTCCTAAAATCAATTCATGTCCGTACAGAGCATTTACTCTGTCCTCTCGTGCAATCTTTAGGAACTCAAGCTGGCAGTGTATGAGTGTCGTAACGCGTTTACTTTACAGCTATTTCAATTTACGTTGTCGGATCAAAGCTTCAAGGGTACGGGACAAGACCGAAAGGCGGTATGGGTAGATTAGAATTGATTTTAGGCTTTCGGGGTTGTCGGCGCGAGATGGACATAGAGGCTGAAAATACAATTAGTATTGCCTTGCGCGTCTTAACAAAGAGCAACAAGAACAGATATGACTCCTATTGCTTAAAAGCGGTTCCTCTTTTTGAAACTGTTAAAGGACTAAAAGAATACCTTGTTCAGAGAGAGGAGAGGAACTTAAACCAGCCACGACTGGCGAAGATTTTACGCTTGGTTACTTCGGTGAGGGAAACAAGAAATTTACGATCAAGTCGGAACTTCAACTGGCCGAGGCTTTATCATTGGTAAAACGGGGGATGGTTACGTTGTGGGCGGAACCACATTTACCTAAACCTGGAAAACCACAGGGCCACAGTTCAGCGTTAGCAAAGAAAAGAAAAGGTATGTCACAGCACGCACTGAAAAAATTTTTACTCTGATTGTATTTAATTCTTCTCGTGCTTGTTTCCTTTTTTTTCACTTGATTCAAGTATTTTTTTTTTGTCTAGCGTCTTCTGTTCCTGACGACGCCGAGGAAGACGAGAATAGTTATGAACATCACCTGTCAAGGCTAAGAGCAAATCATAAACTGCCCGAGTTTAAACTACGGTGCTGGGCGAGAATTTTGGTGAGCAACTTTGAATTTCCCGCTTTTGAGTAATGCAAAACTAATGGACTTCATCCGATTGCCGTCATAGTGTTTCCTAATGTTTTGTTTCAGTCTCATGGTGCAAAGCTATACCGTGTGCCCAAATCATCTCCTTTAACATTTTCCTCTAGATTATTTGTAATTTCACATGAAAAGTTTCCTCATTATTTAGTGTACGAACTCCACGTGCCAACTCCTTTTTTTTAATTTATGCAACTCTTGGGGCTTTTACCGCTATAAAATTTCGGACCAAAAATAAATCTCCTAATTAAATAGCTCTTGCAAATTAACGGTAAGAAGAGGAATTCGTTATAATGACCCACAGTATTTCATAATAGTGTTTTTGGTGAAATTTTTATTTTCCCGACGGAGACCATACATGTATTTTTTTAAAAATGAAGTTGAGTTGAAAATGAAGCGCTCGTTACTGATTAGTCAGGGAAGGCATACACTGAATACGGCTAATAAATTTATTGTTGCATACTAGGTAAGGATAAACCACGTGCTCCACTTGAGCAAAACGATGGCAGCAATGACCCATTGTTGTCAGAAATCGCAGAGGATTTTCTCAATGCAGACGACTCAGGTCCGGCTATTGAGAAACAACTGGCGGACTTTATCAACAACCTGTGGTCTAAGAAATTGCCAGACTCGAAACTAAAGGATAAGTCGGCGAAGTATTTACGCCCGGCGAACTGTGAGACTCTCACAACACCGCGGGTTAATCCTGAAATCTGGGATAAACTGAGCCACTCAGTGAAACAGCAGGACCTCAGGTCCAGCTCAATCCAGAAAACTATTGCCACAGCTGGTGCTGCAATGTGCAAATCCATTGGGATGCTGCTAGAAATGAAGAATTCGAAGCAGCCGAAGTCAGACTCTGACATTCAGAAACTTGTCAAAGTGAACACCGATGCGGTCGCTCTCCTAGGGCACGCACATATCGACCTGTCCCACCGTCGCAGGGAGTCGCTCAAACCGCATCTGAATAAAGATTATGCTGGTCTGTGTGCTTCCCATGTTCCTGTAACAGCTCAGCTGTTTGGAAACGACCTGCAAACCCAGCTGAATAATATACGAGCATCCAACAGAGTAAGCTCCACAGCAGTTGGGAATCGCCACAAAAACTCGAAGGGACACCCTTCCCGAAACTACCAAAAATTTGATCGGCGATGCAAGCCTTTTTTAGCCAAAGGCCGTCAGTGGAACTCGAAGCCACTTCAAAAACCCTTCTTCCGACAACAGGACCAAGGGAAGAAGCAGCAATGATTTCCGCTGACACACTTGATAATTTACAGGTAAATAATCTTGTCTTGTTTGAGTCCAATATGAAACATATCTTTGCGAATAAGGTGCAAAGCTTCAGGGGTGGCCAACTGACACATTTCCTTGGTAAATGAAAAGAACTAACTTCCGACTCGGAAGTCCTTAACTGTGTTAGGGGTCAGTACATTGAATTTTCCACACAGCCCACAAAAAACTTGGTTTCCAAAAGGAAAACATTCAACATCAGTGACTCACTAGTTATTGGAGCTGAAATTAAAAAATTGCTTGACAAAGGTGTCATTGTACCCACTCAACATGAAAGTGGAGAATATATTTCGCCTATTTTTGTGACAAATAAAAAAGATGGATCATCTCGAATGATCTTAAATTTGAAAAGCTTTAACCAGCATGTTGAATACCAACATTTTAAAATGGACTCGGTCTGGACAGCAATTAGGCTCATGACCCCAAATTGTTACATGGCGTCAATCGATTTAAAAGATGCTTACTATTCGGTCCCTATTGCAAAGCCACACCAGAAGTACCTCAAATTTGAGTGGATCAACATGTCGTTTCAGTTTACATGTTTTCCCAATGGGTTGGCCTTTTGCCCTAGGAAATTTACCAAGCTAATGAAACCAGTCTTTGCCACCCTTCGACAGCTTGGCCACTTATTGTCAGGTTACATAGATGACTCCTGGTTGATGGGGACAGTCTGGGATGATTGTGCAAAAAATGTGGTTGACACGGTAAAATTATTAGACAGTTTGGGATTTGTGGTACACCCTGAGAAGTCGGTGTTCATCCCAACTCAAAAACTGGTATTTCTGGGTTTTACTCTAGACTCAGTTAACATGCAAGTCTACCTTACACCTGATAAGGCTGTTAAGCTAAAACAGGCAGCTACTGTTATGTTGCACTGTAAAAAGCCTACTATTAGGGATGTAGCCAAGGTCCTTGGGCTTATAGTATCTAGCTTTCCTGGCGTTGCCTATGGACCCCTTCACTACCGCTATTTAGAACGAGATAAAACTATAGCTCTTAATGCTAGCAAATGGAACTTTGATGCCACAATGTGCATATCCAGCCAAGCAGGTGAAGAGCTTACGTGGTGGATTGAATCAATCGAGACTGCATCCAACCCGATAAATCGAGGAGAAGTAGATATTACCATTACTTCTGATGCCTCAAAACAGGGGTGGGGTGCAGCAACCAGTGATTCTTCAACTGGGGGACTTTGGACTGTTGAAGAGGCTAAGGAGCACATCAATTTTCTCGAAATGTTAGCTGTATTCTTTGCCTTAAAATCATTCAGTACTTTGACTCATGGCAAACATGTTAAGGTCATGGTCGATAATACTACCACTGAATCAACTATTAACCAGATGGGTACAAGCCACTCCCCTAAGCTAAACAAGCTAACTAAAGACATATGGGATTGGTGCATTAAGCACGATATATGGCTGACTATGGCTCGTATACCAGGGTGTGAAAATGTAAAGGCAGACAAAGAGTCGCGTACATTTAGGAGGTGTACTGAATGGTGTTTCAACTGACACGATTTCTCGATGGCTAAAAACGGTTCTTGAAAAGTCAGGAATAGATACCTCAGTCTTTAAGGGACATAGCACCAGGGCAGCTTCTGCATCTGCAGCTGCAAAGTGTAAGGTTCCATTGCCTACAATCATGGATAACGCAGGCTGGTCGAATGCGACAACCTTTGGGAGATTCTACAGGAAACCCATCCTCACATCAAGTAAAGCTTCTGGACAACTCCTATTGGAGAACCTCCACACATAGGATTGTTACAAGACATTTGTTACTGTTAACCAGTACTCATTACCACATGTTTGTTGTGTTTATTTAGTTGCTGCCTATTATAGGCAGACTCCCTATGACAATGAATCTGGGAACTTGGCAGCTTACTGTTTACTGCCTTCTTTACTGAAGTGCACTCTGTGCACCATAGACTGACAAGCCATATTGCAGTAGTTGTTTTGTACACATAGTTTTGGTAAATAAACCTGTTTGTGTTTATTTCTTTGCTCATAATTGCACTGCTTTAAAGTCTCACGTGACTCACTAGTGAGTAGGACTGGTGTCGAAATAGAATTTATAAGTTAAACGAGACTTACCTGTAAGTTGAAGTTTGACTGTAATTCTATGAGATACCAGTCACGAACTAGGGAGTCACGTGCCCTACCCCTTCACTTGGTGACTATGTAGCACATTCATCTTTTTACTTCCCACCCATTATTGTTTGCAATCATTCGCCTTTAAAGAGTGATCGCTCGGGCTACTCGCACATATCTCACGTGACTCCCTAGTTCGTGACTGGTATCTCATAGAATTACAGTCAAACTTCAACTTACAGGTAAGTCTCGTTTAACTTATAAATTTTGCTGATAATTTTTCATTAAGATCCCATATTCCCCTTCGGTCTTGTCTTGTAGGCTTGAGGCTTTGATCCGACAACGTAAATTGAAATAGCTGTATAGATAATGTAAAGAGACCCCATGAGAGCACTAGTGTTGAAGAGTCCAAGAAACTGCATGCATCAAGAGGTGATGAGGATGAGAGAGATGCTAATAGATGTGCATTAAATGAAGCTGGTGACTCCAGAAGGAACAAAAGGTGCCAGGATGAAATGGCAAGAGGCAATGGTAAGGCTGGTCACAATGGGCAGTTACTGCATGTACTGATATAACAAACCAGGTTGTTTATTTACAAGAAGTGCAATTAGTAGGAATTGCTCTTTAAAGGCTAAAATTAATAATTTATTGTGAATATAATAATATCAAGGGCTGACAAGGGTATGGCTAGTCACACTGGACAGTTGCCAGATTACAGCAAATGAGGTGAAAGCAAGGAATACTACGCATAGGATCTGACACAAAATCTATGTAACATTATGGGGACGTGGTCTCTTGGTTTCATCAAGTAAAACAGTTATTCCTAATCCCAATCCTTGGCGTACTTACACAGAATCTGGGTAACATTGTGGGGACATGGTCAGCTCTTTGGAGTTTGACAGTTTGTGTACTTTTCCTTAGGCTTTGTTTTTCTAGTATTACATTATATCAATAATATGAAAAGAATCTTGGCAGGTAATGCAAATGCATGTTTGAAAAACCAAATCAATAACATGGAAAGGAAAATACACAGTACTGTAAATGTATTGTACCCCTGTAATCCAGCTTACTCAAAACTGGCAAGTGTCCGATTGCCTAAGAGAATTCCATAACTAAACATGTGGTGAAGAGTAAGAAAACGAATATGTATGAATTAGAATGAAAAGTCATTAGTCACTTACCACTATATTAACTTGAAACTCTGTTATATAGAGAATGTAAAAAGATCCCATGAGAGCAATAGCGTTGAAGAGTCCAAGAAACTGCATGCATCAAGAGGTGATGAGAATGAGAGAGATGCTGATAGAAGTGCATTAAATGAAGCTGGTAACTCGAGAAAAAAGAAAAAGTGCCAGGATGAAAAGGCAACAGGCAATGGTAAGGCTGGTCACAATGGGCAGTTTCTGCATGTACTGATATAACAAACCAGGTCATTTATTTACAAGAAGTGAAATTAGTTCGAATTGTTCTTTAAAGGCTAAAATTAATAATGTATTTTGAATATAATAATTAAGGGCTGACAAGGGTATGGCTAGTCACACTGGACAGTTGCCAGATTACAGCAAATTAAGTGAAAGCAAGGAATACTACAGATAAGATCTGACACAAAATCTATGTAACATTATGGGGACATGGTCACTTGGTATCATCAAGTAAAACAGTTATTCCTAATCCCAATCCTTGGTGTACTTACACAGACTCTGGGTAACATTGTGGGGACATGGTCAGCTCATTGGATTATGACAGTTTCTGTTCTAATTCTTAGACTTTCTTATTGTGGTATTACATTATATCAACAATATGAAAACAATCTTGGCAGGTTGCAAATGCATTTTTGAAAAACCAAATGAATACTGAGGAGAGGAAAATACATGGTACTGTAAATTTGTTGTACCCTTTTAAACCAGCTTTCTCAAAACTGTTGGATTATCTTCAACAAAGCCATAACTAAACATATGGTGAGGAGTAAGAAGGCAAATATTTAACAATTACAATGAAAAGTCATTAGTCACTTACCAGTATGTGAACTTTAAACTCTGTTATTTAGATAATGTAAAAGGACCCCATGAGAGCACTAGTTTTGACGAGTCCAAGAAACTGTATGGATCATGAGGTGACGAGGATGAGAGAGATGCTGATAGAAGTGCATTAAATGAAGCCAGTGACTCGAGAAAATTGAAAAAATGCCAGGATGAAAAGGCAACAGGCAATGGTAAGGCTGGTCACAATGGGCAGTTAGTGGATGTACCAATATAACAAACCAGGTCATTTATTCATAAGAAGTGAAATTAGTTGGAATTGCTCTTTTTAGGCTAAAATTAATAATTTATTGTGAATATAATAATTAAGGGCTGGCAAGGGTGCGGCTTATCAAACTGGACAGTTGCCACATTGTAGCAAATGAGGTGAAAGCAAGGAATACTACGAATATAATATTACACAAAATCTATGTAACATTATGGGGACGTGGTCACTTGGTCTCATCAAGTAAAACAGTTATTCCTAATCCCAATCCCTGGTGTACAGACTCTAGGTTACATTGTGGGGACATGGTCAGCTCATTGGATTATGACAGTTTCTGTTCTATTCCTCAGCCTTTGTTATTCTGGTATTACATTATATCAACAACATGAAATCAATCTTGTGGGGACATGGTCAGCTCTTTGGAGTTTGACAGTTTGTGTGCTTTTCCTTAGGCTTTGTTATTCTGGTATTACATTCTATCAACAACGTGAAAAGAATCTTGGCAGGTAATGCAAATGCATTTTTGAAAAACCAAATCAATATCATGGAAAGGAAAATACATAGTACTGTAAATGTATTGTACCCCTGTAATCCAGCTTACTCAAAACTAGCAAGTGTCCGGTTACCTAAAACAATTCCATAACTAAACATGTACTGAAGAGTGAGAAAACGAATATGTATGAATTAGAATGAAAAGTAATTATTCACTCACCAGTATATGAACTTAAAAACTCTATTATATAGATAATGTAAAGAGACCCCATGAGAGCACTAGTGTTAAAGAGTCCAAGAAACTGCATGCATCAAGAGGTGATGAGGATGAGAGAAATGCTGATAGAAGTGCATTAAATGAAGCTGGTGACTCCAGAAGGAACAAAAGGTGCCAGGATGAAAAGGCAACAGGTAATGGTAAGGCTGGTCACAATGCGCAGTTACTGCATGTAGTGATGTAAGAAACCAGGTCATTTATTCACAAGAAATGAAATTAGTTGGAATTGCTCTTTAAAGGCTAAAATTAATTACTTATTGTAAATGTAATAATTAAGGGGCTGACAAGGGTATGGCTAGTCACACTGGACAGTTGCCAGATTACAGCAAATTAGGTGAAAGCAAGGAATACTACAGATAGGATCTGACACAAAATCAATGTAACATTATGGGGGACGTGGTCACTTCATTTCATGAAGTAAAACAGCTATTCCTAATCCCAATCCCTGGCGTACTTACACAGAATCTGGGTAACATCGTGAGGACATGGTCAGCTCTTTGGAGTTTGACAGTTTGTGTTCTTTTCCTTAGGCTTTGTTATTCTGGTATTACATTTTATCAACAATGTGATAAAATTTTATTTATTATTAATATATTTATTCAAATAGCTGAAATCATAATGCAGTTAATTGCCCACACACCTGAGTACATTCTGTGGCCACCTCTAGAATTCTTTGCAAATGTATTATCTACATGTACATGTTCTTTGTTGCATCATTAGGGATACCAATACCCCTGGCATCATGGTATGGTCACCCAGCTGAGGTGAGATATGACGTTTATTTGCAAAGCTGTAATACTTATTTTCAGGCTTCAAGCATTTGAAAGGGCATGGGTTTCACCATAGCTTTATCCTCTCTTGGTTTCACTAATTGAAGTATATGAAGGGGTAGGCAAATCGGTCATTTCGATCTGTAAAATGACCTAAGAGGACTACCAGGTTCATTTCATGGCTGTCAAAAAGACATTTAAATTTTCTGATTTAATGATTTGTTCGTTATATAAAAGACCATGAATTTACACGGCGGCAGACTCCGTTCAGGATTTTGCGCACTCTAAAGAGACTCTTTATAATTATTAACTACTTTCTCTTTGTTCCTACATTTTTTTGCTTGTTGTTGTTTTTTTATTTATTTATTTTTTTATTATTACAAGCCATTCAATACAAAAAAGGGGTTTTTACAGAAACTTAAACGTAACACGGGTGAAATAAATGTACTAAAAGGTCATCTTTCTTTTAATTGCTCTGTAACAGAATATATAGAAAAACTTTAAGTTAACTCCTCCTTATAGGTGCTTATAGGTATAGACACTTCCGTTTTAAGAAGAACAATATGTCACGACTGAGGTATAAGATTTTAACTTGCTTTCACTCTGTTTTTAGCACAGGGAAAAACAGTTTACCTTAAGACATAAGTGGACAGCGCTTCAAGCCGATTTCTTTAGCCACCTTCAAAACGAAGACGAAGAGTCTGGTGGACTGGGTGAGGAAGAAGATTACAGTGAAACGGACGAGACTGGTGGAAGTGGTACTAACAGCAGCAACAGCTTGCCTGAAAAAGAGAAAGGTGATGCGAATGAAGCATTTACCGGCAAAAAGGTAAAGAACGAAGGAAAGCGTGAGAAGCCAGAGCCGTGCCCAGTACCAAATTGTAACGACGAAGAGTTTGGTGAACTAGGCGAGGAAGAAGATTACAGTGATACGGACGAGTCTTCTGAAACTGGTTCTGACGGTAACAAGAGCTGGCCTGAAAAAGGGGAAAGTGATGCAAATGAAGAATGTAACGAAAAGAACATTAAGAACGAAGGAAAGCGTGAGAAGAAGCCGTGCCCAGTACCAAATTGTAACGCCAATGTTGTTCACCTCCCAAAGCACCTCCACAATGTCCACAAGTGGCATGCAGAATATGCTAGAACGGCTCTATCAAGATTCAAGCTCTGCAAGAAGTATGAATTTGCCAGTCAAGAAGCAGCTTCTGCTGGAAATCACAGCCGTAAAAAAAGTGAGGAAAAGAAAACCAAGCCGAAGCCTAATCGAAAGAGAAAAATATGTCCTTTACCTGGGTGTATGGTAATTACAGAGAGATTGCCTCAACACCTTCAAAGAACACATAAACTAAAAAGAGAAGATCCGAAGTATAAAAAGTATCTTTCCCTCGCAAAGGTTGTTTCTACGGACAAACCTCATGTTTCTATGCATATGAAAGAAGAAATGGGGCGGATGCAAAGGCTCACTCCAGAGTTCGTAGTGAGAGGTGAAGAGCTCGAAGATACTGGCGACAATTCAGAAGACGGGTTCCTCTTCAATGTCCAAAGTTATGACTGTGATGAGAAACAAGACGTATTTGACTTATTGCCACCAGAAAACGAGTTGGCAGAGATGACAGATAGCACAGAGATGGCAAACTCCGTAGCATCGCAACGCAGCATGTCGCTCAAGTGAAAAGAATTATCTGAACATTGGGTAAGGGACTTGAATGTTTACTCCACAAGAAAGAGATCAGAGATGTTTTTCTACCCAATGCAAAGGAAAAATACCATCCTGCTACGATTAAGTCGTATTTGACGAGTCTTCAACACTTCTGTTCCTTTTTATTGGAAGACAACCCAAGTGACGTCAACTTTGAGAAAGATAACATCATTATCCTGCGTGACAAGCTAAAGAAATGGTCAGCGTCGTACAAACGGGATACCACAAAATGTAGATGGGAGAGACACGAGGAGGATGTGAGTGCCTTGATAACTCCAGAAACGGTGAAGGCATTTGAGACGAGCCAGGCTACACGAGATGCCGTTGTTATTCTAGGAAAACTGTCTGGAAAACACAATATGGAAATTACACAGGCTAGGTACACGCTTGTTAGAGACTACCTCATAGCTCAGATTATGATTGACAATGCAAACAGGTCAGGGGTAGTTGCTTTTATGACCGTGCAGGAATTTCGGCGCGCTAAGATGGAAGATGACCGATATGTTGTGAAAGTTCTTGAGCATAAAACAGTAGATACTCACGGCCCTGCTCAAGTAGTCCTGACGGTGCATTTATACAACTGCCTTGATATTTTTCTAAAGGAAATGTGCTCCAAGCTTCCTTGTGCACAAATGGAAGGAAAGCAGCCATTGTTCCTTTCATGGGCGGGGAACAAATTACAGTCAAGCCAGATCACCTCTGCGATTGGATCTATATTTAAGAAAGCTGGAGTGGAGGGTCGAGTACACCATACACTGCATAGGCGTACGGGCCGGGGGGGCGGGGGGGGGGCTGCAGCTCCCCCCAAAATTTTGGGCAATTCAGATTTTTTGGGCAGCAAGAGAGATTTGGGCAAAGCCAGTTTTTAAAGATGTTTTCAAGTTTTTTATTGAAATAGATAGATATTTTCTATTTTTACCTGAATTTAAAAATGGAAAGGCAGTTAAATTCACACGAGAAAGCGGTTGCCTAGCACGTGACGAGCTTCTGGTCATTAGTAAGGGGGGGTTATAAGTTGATATACATATTTCTATTTTTTGCGTGTGTTCTTGGGCATTGTACTGTACTGTACCGCACTGCACTAGCTGGTGTTGTAAATTAATTAGAATCAATTTCTGCATAGCTTTGTAGAATAATATCGTAGATTATCAACTGGAGACTCTCAGAAGATCTGAGTCACGTGCTAGGCAACCACTGTCTCGTGTGAATTTAACTGGCTCTACCATGGGCTTTAAGTGCCTAAAGCCAGTTAAATTTACGCCCGTAGTTTCGTAAAAAGTTACGCGACCGTGGAAACTGTTAAATTCACACGAGACAGCGGTTGCCTAGCACGTGACGAGCTTTTGGTCATTAGTAAAGGGGATCATAAGTTGAAATACGTACTTGTATTTTTTGTTTTTGTTTTTGGGCACTGTACATACTTTACTGTACTGTACTAGCTGGTGTTGTAAATTTATTAGAATCAATTTCGGCATAGCTTTCTAGAATCATATTGTGGATTATCGACTGGAGACTTTCAGAAGATCTGGGTCACGTGCTAGGCAACCACTGTCTCGTGTGAATTTAACTGGCCTTACCATGGGCTTTACGTGCGTAAAGCCAGTAAGATTCACGCCTGTAGTTTCGTAAAAAGTGACGTGACAGTGGAAACAAATACGCATCTTGCATGCATTTTCCTGTAGAACTCTCCTTGTCCCATATTAGACATGTCGAATCCAGCGCCACAGAAACGAAAACGGGCCTATCGCCATCGTGTTAAATGCTCCGAATGCAAAAAAGAAATCGTTGCTGAGTACCAAGACGCTCATGCAAGAACCAAGCATATAGGCAATTTCTCGTACGCCAAATCAATCGCAACTAGGTTTCACTGGCGGCGATGAAACCATTACCAATATGGTTAAATGCAGTAAAATTGACGCCGAAGACGTTAGCTCAGATCTTCAAAATGACAGCCGTATAGATATAGTGGTGGATTCTTCAGATACTGCCCTGGATAAGTCAGAAATCGAGGTGATTCAAGTGAATAATGGTGCTTGTTGTGCTCCAGCTACGTCAGAATCTATGGATGCTGGTATGACAGATGAATCAGAAATCATGGATAAAGGTAATTTGGATACGTCAGAGATCATGGATATGGAAAGCATAGATAATGGTGCCGACAATAGTACTAGTGCTCCAGATACGACAGAAATTGTAGATAACGGTGCTAACTCTGACATTGTGCATAGTACTTATAGGGATATGTCCATTTCAGTTGTCATAGATAATCGTGTTCCAGAAAAGTCACTTAAGTCAGCTATCACGGATAATGGTGCTCCAGGTAAGTCAGATATCGTGGATGGTGCGCACAATTCGTCATTGGATACAAATTTATGTAGTGGTACTTGCCTAACGTCCAGTGATATAGATGAGAGTCCTCAGCAACCGATTTTGAAGTGGTACGAACCAAAAAAATTTGGAAGTGAATCTTTTTCTAGAGATTTCAACCCAGCCTGGTACAAACGATATCCATGGCTGAGCTACGACTTTGAAACTAAGAGAGCGTGCTGCTACCCATGCCAGAAATACTTGAATGCCCATGATTTCACGTTTGACAATTGAAAGAAGCCAGAGCGTCTTACTAAACACCACAAGAGTGAGAACCATCAAACGGCCATGGTGAAATAGATTGATAGTAGAGCAAATAAGAAGATAAATACTTCAATACTGGGCAAACTCCAGGAATCACACAAGCAAGATGTCAAGGAAAATCGTGACTACCTGAAAGTTATCATTGAATGTCTCATGTTTACGGCCCAGCAGAACATCGCCCAGCGGGGTCACAATGAACAACGTGATGGTTTGAGTAATAGCAGTGATGTAAATAGAGGTAATTTTCTGGAACTAATTCACTTGCGGTGCAAGGACATAGCTTGGCTAAAGGATAAACTCGATAGCCAGCTTCAGAAGCATGCGCAGTGGACATCTCCAGTGATACAAAACGAACTGCTACAAATTATTGCTGATCTCATTCGCGAGCGTATCACAAACGATGTGCGAGCCAGCGGATGGTATGGTATCATCTTGGATGAAACATCAGACATTAGCAGAACAGAACAAGTTTCACTTTGCCTTAGTTTCGCGCTGAATGGAACGAAGAAGGAAGCATTCATTGGTTTCTACTCCACGAAATCAACCAAAGGAGAAGTACTGTATGAACTGGTGAAATCCTCTATCACTGAACTCAATCTTGACCTAAAGAACATTGTTGGTAAAGCATTTGATGGGGCTGCTAACATGAACGGTGTACACAAAGGACTCTCGACAAGAATGGAAGAGTGCTCCCCGTTCGGTATCTATGTCCACTGTTACGGGCATGTGCTCAACCTCGCACTTCAAGATACTATGACACAGATTGAACCACTGCGAAACGCTTTGGGGACTATCCAGGCTCTGCACAACTTTTTAGATGCAAGTCCCAAACGACACGCCCTGTTTAGTGACACAGAAATACAAGGCGAGGATCTGAAACTGACGCTGAAGTCATTAAGTGCCACGCGATGGTCATGCCGGTGGGAAGCCGTAAAAGCCGACAAAGATCCGAAAACCTACTCTGAGAGCAGAGCCTTGTTGACCGCCATTTGTGACTTGGAGTTTATCTTCGGACTGTGTTTGCTGAAAGTAATCCTGAGCAACACCAGTAGTTTGTGTTGATATCTTCAGGGGAAGACGGTTGACGTGATCTCTGCTCGTAGAAATGCCGACATGACCATTCAGACCCTACGCCAGTGTCGGAACGAAGAAAGTTTCAACAGCGTATGGCAGTTAGCATCAGCAATGGGTCTGAAAATTAAGAAGTGGCTGACCAATTCTGAGTTTGAATTACGAGAGGCCAGGGCACCCAGACAGACGCCATCGCTCCGCCTTCAAGCCCTTGTAGGTGAACGACAAACGCAGCTGAAAATAGTCGCACCACCGTATTAACACCTACTATGCTTCCATTGTCAACAATGACATGGATCGTATCACTGATATCTTCGGTCGTCGAAATGGCAGAGACAGTTATTTCTTTTAAGTTTTAAAGTGTTTTTTGAGCTCATATGATAGATTCATAGGCAATAATATTTTCACTTCATATGTAGGCCATTGTTAGTGCATCCTATGACCCTCGTTTCCTTCCGACTGTTTTGTAAAAATTTGGGCAACTTGTGAGAATTTTTTGGGCAAATGGTTCACCGCCCCCCCCTGGCAAAAAAATGCCCGTACGCCTATGAGCTCACCAACGAGCATGGGCACCCCACCTTTTTTTCCAGACATTGTAATCAACTTATCATAAGCTTTGCGCGAGAAAAGACTAATCTGATTTCTATTGCTGAAAATTGAATAAATAAGGAAAATAGCAAATACACTGTGGTCTTTTCTATTTGTCGTTTGGTAACCATGTCAAGAAATGTGGTTCAAATTTTAATCAAGGATTCAGCTCTCTGTCTAATTCAAATCCAAAATGTTTATTTGTGTCCGTCAAAATGTACTGACTTTAGTTTAATGCATGTTCTCAAAAGTCTCAGTCACAAAAGTTTACAATTATTACTGAGAAAGCGTTCTTCTAATAAGCACTGAATAATGCTAAAATGGGGCATTTTCAATGCCTGGGTGTACAAAGTTTAAACGAAAATCTATTGTCACTTTTATTTCAGAGGAATTATTTTAAGACCTCAGCTAAGAAGAAATGGCCAGAAGAAATGTGCTTAAGGTGGCTCGACTGGATTTTTCAAAAGTCATACTGTTCAAGTTTGAAAATTAACTACGACGCCACGAGCAACGTTATGGTAAAACAATTACCACAGCTGTATTACAAAAAGATGAAAGTTTGTTGTGATTGGTGTTATGTTGACATCGGAGTTTCCATAGCAAGGTAATGACGTCATGACAGTTTTTGCTTTCGTTCGTATTTCTCAGTACCATGAGGTTTTTTCGTAAATCGCTCACTGGAGCTTTTATCTCTTGTTATTGCCTAGATGTTGGCCAAGTTTGAACAAATTCAATGAGAGCATTTTTGAAAATTTTGAGGATGAAGTTTTGAGGGTTAAAAATACAGTAAAAACATTGTTGTCGAGATAATTTGGTGATATCTAAAGAAAACGATGCGCCTTGGGAATGCCGCTATACCACGTAGTTGCTTTATTCCACTTCAAATTGTATGTAAAAAGTTGGCGAGATTGCTCTTACCGATTGTGAGAAAAAAGGGTTTGATGCCTTTGCATTCAGATGTTCTTGTTGTCATTTTTGCGTATAATTTGGTCTATGCCAACAAATATTGTAATATTTTAAAAACTGCTCGATAGATTTTTTTAAAAAATCGTCAGTGCTAAGTTGTATTTTCATTGTATACGGCCTGCAGTTTTCAAGGTTATTGAAAATGTGGAAGTCAATAAAATTGGGCCTCAAACGTACTAATTTGTTACTCCCCATATCGTGTTTACAAGTGAGCGACCTCATTATTCAGAGACATTGTTTTAAATTCTCATATCCATGTGCACAACTTTAGCGAAAAATGCATTTGCATTAAAGAGAAAGCTCGACTACTTTCGGATATTTTTCCGAAGCATGCTAATATGAACTGAAATTTTAGCATTAGTCACGCAATTATTCGGTAATGCAGCAATGCCGAGAGAATCTCTGACTAGAAAAAGGAAAACTGCTGTTCTGCAGAACAACGTGGCCGTAGGAAAGAAGGCTAGACGAAGTGAATCACAGGTATGGATGTTTTCATAACGATTTTCTACATTATTTCAATGAGGGTCTCCATTTGTCAGTGATTTGTTATATAACTAGTAAATTTTGTTTACAGGATGCTGAGGAGCAGCTACAGTCTCAACCAGGGCGTCCAGCTAATTACAGATCCAAAACGGTTAGGAAAGAACAATGCAAGGCAATGAGAGAGCAGCGATGGAGTGATAAAGTTAGAAATGAAATAAGTTTAGGCAATACAGCCGACAATGTTCCGGAGGGACCCACCTTGAGATCAAGTCTGCCGTACACAAAAGCTGTAAACATGGATCAGTGTTATGTGGTTAATTTGGAAATGCTAACAACCGCTTTGAGCGAGTGTGTGAATTGTAAACAAGGACCCCTAGATTTACGTAATAGTTTTAATGTTCGCCCGGAAGGAGTGTGTCCAGTACTAAAAGTTAAATGCACACAATGTGAGTTTATTAACATCGTACGCCCGGCCGAGCATCATCGTACTGGAAAAAGAGGCCCTCCCACCTTCGACGCTAATTCCCGTGCTGGGCTTGGTGCACTGCATTGTGGATTGGGACATACGCATACCTCTGGATTTCTTACAACACTTGGTGTACCATCAATTTCCTCAAGCAATTTCAAAAAGCGGGAAAGAGAAAGTGGAAAAGCAGTAGAAGAAGTGGCTAAAGATTCTTGTAATCAGTTTAATGAGGAAGAAAAGCGGTTGTCCACGACTGGAAATGAGGAAGTAGTAAAACTCGGAGTGTCGTACGATATGGGCTGGAGAAAGCGAGGACGTTGTCACGACTCGTCGTCAGGAGTGGGCACAGCAGTGGGGTTACATACCGGAAAAGTCATTAGTTATGCTACTCGCAATAAAATGTGTAGGGTTTGTGACGAAGCGGAGAAAAAGAATAAAGAAGCAGAAAGCCACGACTGTCGAAAAAACCACGAAGGATCCTCGAAAAGTATGGAGGCAAACGTAGCAGTCGAGCTTTTTTCAAGCGCCCCGAAAAGTGGAGTGATTTACTCGACTTATGTGGGAGATGACGACAGCGTCACAGAAAACCATCTCAAAACGCTGGTTAACTACGACATTGATAAATGGAGTGATGTGAATCATGCAAGTCGTACACTGGGAACGAGATTATACATGGCTAAAGGAAAGATTAAAGGGTTGACTCCTAACGTGATATCCTACATCCAAAAGAGCTTCACCTACTGTGTTAACCAAAACAAGGGCCAGCCATCCTCATTACTCGAAGGGCTCACCTCTATCGTACCACATGCGTTTGGCAAACACGATAACTGCAGCAATTCCTGGTGTGGATACAAAAAAGACCCTGAAGGCTACAAGCACGGAAGTCTTCCAGGAGGCAAGGACCTGACGGGCGAAGATTTACGTGCAACCTTGGAAGAAGCTATTCGACCATTTCTTTCTCATGACTCCGTGAAAAAGCTGGCCCCAGCGGGCTCATCACAGAGAAATGAAAGTGTAAACAGTTCCATTGGCTCGAAAGCGCCGAAAATAAGACATTATGGAGGCTCGCAAAGCAGCGACTTTAGAACCGCTGCAGGAATAGCTCAGTTTAACAAAGGGAACAGATATCTGACATTAGCCACGGAAAAAATGGGTCTGGCACAGACGCATATCACAGAACAGAACACCGACAAAATTGACAAGAAAAGGAAAAGGGATGGCGAGCGAAAGTCAACAAAAGAGTTCAAAAAAGCGAGAAGAAACTCTCGAAAGAAAAAGAATCAAAAGACCAATTCTGCTGAGAAACGCGAGTCAGCAACGTACGAGACAGGGATCGGCTGGCAACAGAGCGACAAAGAGAAAGCCGCCATCACGAATGCAACCATGAACGATCTAAAGGCATGTCTGACAAAGGAGGAGTTTAATGATTATACCGATGATCTCCCAAAATCCAACGAAGGGAACAGCCAGGAAGTCTCCGAGTTACCTGTAATCCAACAACGTTCACGTTTTCTTCATTTGGCCCTCGACATAGAAACAACAGGTCTAGACCGGAAATCGGATATTCTGCAGATTTCATGCATTCCACCAAATGCTGAAACCAAATCATTTTCGGTAAACCTTTTTCCAGAAAATCGAATTATTGGCCAGTCAGCGACGCAAGTCCACGGTATAAGTGTAGAGTTTTGTAAGGGCAGAAAAACATTATTGAGAAGAGGGAAAGAACTGGAGGCCGTATCGCAAACTCAGGGTCTCAGTGATTTTTGCAGTTTCCTAAAACAGCAGTCCCGTTCCTTCCAAGTTGTCCTTATTGCACACAATGGTGAAAAGTTTGACTTCCCAGTTCTGATCAATGCTCTGAGAAGGAACAATCTCCTTGAATTGTTCCTGGCTACTGGTGTTGTCCTTGTGGACTCTCTAAAGATTGTTTCGACAGAAATGAAGCAGAAAGGTAGCCCTTTGTATTCCTGCAAGAGCAAATCTTTGTCCGACGTTTACGAAGTTTTACTGAAAGAAAAGTTTGATGCACATGATGCACAAGAAGATGCTACCGCCTTGTCGCGTATTTTATTTCAGTCCCCTCTGCAAGTATCTGTTGAAAGAATTCAGACGCACGCAGTTCCTGCAGAACTGTTCGTAAAAAAAATGAACTCAGCACAAGAGGCAAAATCCCGAAAGTCCACGCTGCATCGCCTCCCGGTCTCCGAAGGAATGAAGGAGAAAATGGGAAAGGCCGGGCTTGACTACGAAACAATGCAGGGTGTTTACAAGAAAGGTGGAACGAAAGCTCTGTTAGCGGTGCTAGCTCTTCCAGAGTCCTTTGAGCAAATTCAAGAAAAGCGGAGTAAGCCAAGGGTGACGAAAAACCTAAACATACTCACAGCAGTGGTTAACTATTTTGTACGAATGCAATCTTAGATTAAGGTTTTCATTGATGAATGATATCGATGTTTTCATTTACCGGCGGGAATGTCTTGGTGATTATGATTTAAAAGCAAGAAAAAGAAAGCTCGTCAAAGTTTGTTACAGACAACTTACAGGATAATACTGTCGCAAATGCCGAACCAAACCCCCTTGTTGTATATTTTTTATTTTGCTAAGATTATGTTGGCTATTAGTATTTTTTTTCTAAGGAGACATTAGATAATTATAGTTTTGTTTAGAGATGTAATATCTCAGTGGTGAATGTTATTATCATTAGTTGGCAGCAATGCCTCTCCTTGCAGTTTCAGGTGATCGATGTAAAAATTAGAAAAAAAGAAAGAATATCAGAGTTTGTTCAGAAAATTGTTTATTGACTTTTATCTTCCCGATTCACGTTTGTTAAAGTTATAATATTTATTTAAGAATAATCGCTTATATAAATACATATATGATTCTGTATATTATAATTGTTAAACAATAATACTTGGTAATTAAATGAACATTTCAGATAAGACATGTAATACAAATTTAAATAAAAGGAAACGCGACTATGCCACGGTGAGAAAATAAATAAACAAAATATATGGCTTTTTTTCCTCGTCTGTCCTCGTCTGTGAATGATTTTCTAGCTCCGAGACAACTGTTAATTGTTTTCACGAGCTCCGTGGAGCTTTCTTTGCGAGTGCTCGGTCAGTTGGTTTTTCTGCAGAGCAACAGTTTTCCGTTTCCTCGTCAGAGATACCCTCGGCATTGCTGCATTACAGCATAATTGCGTGACAAATGCCTTTAAAAATCAGCTCATTAAAATTTCAGTTTATATTAACATGTTTCGGAAAAAATCTCCGAATGCAGTCGAACTTTCTAATTGATGCAAATTCATTTTTTGCTGAAGTTGTGCACGCGGATATGAGAATTTAAAACAATGCCTGTGAATAATGAGGTCGCTCACTTGTAAACACGATATGGGGGATAACAAATTAGTACTTTTGAGGCCCAATTTTATTAACTTCCACATTTTCAATAACCTTGAAAACTGCAGGCCGTATACAATGAAAATACAACTTAGCACTGACGATTTTTTAAAAAAATCTATCGAGCAGTTTTTAAAATATTACAATATTTGTTGGCATAGACCAAATTATACGCAAAAATGACAACAAGAGCATCTGAATGCAAAGGCATCAAACCCTTTTTTCTCACAATCGGTAAGAGCAATCTCGCCAACTTTTTACATACAATTTGAAGTGGAATAAAGCAACTACGTGGTATAGCGGCATTCCCAAGGCGCATCGTTTTCTTTAGATATCACCAAATTATCTCGACAACAATGTTTTTACTGTATTTTTAACCCTCAAAACTTCATCCTCAAAATTTTCAAAAATGCTCTCATTGAATTTGTTCAAACTTGGCCAACATCTAGGCAATAACAAGAGATAAAAGCTCCAGTGAGCGATTTACGAAAAAACCTCATGGTACTGAGAAATACGAACGAAAGCAAAAACTGTCATGACGTCATTACCTTGCTATGGAAACTCCGATGTCAACATAACACCAATCACAACAAACTTTCATCTTTTTGTAATACAGCTGTGGTAATTGTTTTACCATAACGTTGCTCGTGGCGTCGTAGTTAATTTTCAAACTTGAACAGTATGACTTTTGAAAAATCCAGTCGAGCCACCTTAACAATCAATTACAGCTATCAGTTTTAAAATTTAGAATTGTCACTTTTATTTCAAAGGAATTACCTTAAGCGCGCTCTAATCACAAAAACTGACTGAAATTCTTTTTTATTATTATTGTT